>NC_133380.1:40995120-41048806 GCF_049309525.1 Garra rufa | reverse complement strand
ATAAGTATTTGCTATCAATTTAACATATCCTTGCTGAAAAAAAAAAAACTAAAAAATTCTTTCATAGACAGAAAGAAAAAAATGACTGACCTCAAACTTTGAAAGAGGTGTTTGAGGTTGATTGTTACAAAAGTTTTCTATTTTATAGAAATTCTGTTCTATTTATTGTTTTGTTTATCAAAGAATGCATTTTTTTTGTTTCTGTTGTATTTCTTTTGTTTTGTGATGTTTGCATTACTTATTGATTTTTCAACGACTTTATATTGTATAGGTCTTAATGCGTTTATTAATTGATTTTCAGATTTTTGGTTGTCCAGCACCTTGGTCAGCACTTGTTGCTTTTAAGGCTCTATATAAATAAACTTGACCTTGACCTTGACCAAATAATCCTGAAAAAAATATCAAGAATAAAATAAAAATCACAACGGTTTCCAACACTGATAATGAAATCAGTATATTAGAATGATTTCTGAAGGATCATGTGACACTGAATAATAAAGTAATTATGCTGAAAATTCAGCTTTGCATCAAAGGAATAAATGATATTTTGAAGTATATTAAAATTGAAAACCACTATTTTAAATTGCATTAACATTTCACAATATTGCAGTTTTGTTTTCTGTATTTTAATCAAATGAACAGCCCTGATAATCAGAAAAGTCTCCTATAAAAAGCATTAAAAATCATACAGCTGCAAAACTTTTGAGCAGCAGTGTAGCTAAAAGTGAGAAGAACGTGACCCATACTCAGAATTCGTGCTCTGCATTGGATGAAATAAAGAGTGACCAACAATATAAAAATATGTGATAAATGTAATAAATGTCCCATTTTTCTTTGTGTTTTTTTCCTATTATGGTATGCAAATATCTACGAGTATAAATAGTGTCTGACATTATTTGCTCTTGTAAGTACTGTTCAAGTATTATTAATTGCTATATATGCTTCCCTTTTATTTTTGAGCCTTAAATTCTCAAAAAGGTCCCATGTTTTAGTCTAGTTACAATGCAGATTTTCTGCTTTTTAGCAGTTTTAAAATCGAGTGTGGGTCAGACATCAGAAGGGTTGATTATGTGGGTTAGGTGTATTTGTTCAGGGTTGGAGCTGAAATCTGCAGGACGGTAGATGTTCAGGAACAGCAATGGCCACCGCTGATAAAGAGTGTGTGTGATTTGCAGAGTTAAAGAGTTAATGTTTCTGTGAATCAGGTCTGGCTCTAGTTCTAAGAATATGCTGTTTGTTCAATACCACCCAATGCTTTTCAGAGAACTAAAGCTAGAAATAAATAATAATTCTATTATAAGATACTATTTAGTGGTCTGTTCCCAGCCTGTCTACATCAAATCACGTGGATTCTTTATAAGAGATGTGCTTTTTAAGAGGGACCGGAGCCGTTTCTAGAGACCAGAATATATACTGTAAGAGAGACACTGTTAAAAAAAAAAAAGATAATTTGCACAATATGTTCTCTGAAAAACTGCAATAGATCTGAAAAAGTTATTCATTTATTGTTTATGCTGCTTCTACAAAATAATAAATTCAGAATGTGCATCAGACATGTTTTTTGCTTTACATTCAAATAGCAAAGATTCTGTATACTTAATTGTTATATGTTGTATTATAATTATACAATACTGTTGTGTTTTTTTACATTTAACTTTCTAGTTTTGTTGTAAATAAAAATAATAAATGAGTTACATTATGGTAGCATTGGTATGCAACTTGTAAATATGAAATTTCTGAGATGACTTGCACCAAAAGCTAGAGCACTGAGAAGAAAATAAATAAACAAAAACAGTGGCTGACTAAAATCATAATAATCATTTCACAATCTGTAATTTTGTTTAAATAATTTTACAGTGTGTGTAGAGTATTTTAAAATTGGAAAATAATTCAGATGAGATGAGAGTTTTACAATTAAACATTTTCCTCAGAAACATGCTGTTCTGTTTCCAAGAAAGTTGTGTTTTGTTTGTTCATGTCCACTACTTTCAGGAAATTCTGACTGTGGACATCTTCAATGTTCCTGTTCAGTTTTCTTTTTTTTTTTTAAATTCAACAATTTTTAATTTGTGTTTCTTTTTTTTCTTCTTTTTTTTCAAGTTTAGCAAAACCCTCAATAGAGGGACAGAAACAAAACACATTAAACCATGTTCTAATTAAGAAAATATGTGTGATTTGCACTACAAGGAGTTAAAGATTTGCAAGAAATTATTGTGTGCTGATTATGGTCTGATGTGATGCACAATTTTTTAAATTATGCTTTGTTTTGTGGGCAGAAGACCATGTCTGGCTGTTTCAGGGAGTGTGTTATTTGTGCATCATGTGAGACAGTAGCATTGTAAAGATCCATGGATAATTCGCTGAACACGAAAACCAGGTGAGCGCATTAGCATACCGCGGCTAAGAGAGTGTGCGTGTGTGTGTGTGTGTGTGCGTGCGTGTGTGCGTGCGTGCGTGCGTGCGTGCGTGTGTGTGTGTGTGTGTGTGTGTGTGCGTGTGCGTGTGCGTGACAACAGCTTTCCGCTGCTGACAGTTCACTGTCACGGTGTTGAGTGGTACGCTGATGTGCCGAAATCTCATCCACGCTCCTTGAAGAGCCAAGAATCATTCTCCATCACCACACCAAAACTCTCAATTTCCCCCTCTGTGGTTTTGTCAGGAAAGAGTTGTTGTTGTTTTTCTTTTTCATTACATAGTTTTTAGTGAGAAAACAAAATAGAAGTTCTTGGCCGAAAGCTGAAAAATTTAGATTGCAAAAATAAAAACAAAAATGAATTTAAAAAGCAATTTATTAAATCTATTTAATTATCAACAATTACTAAAAACTTTTTTTTATGTCAGTTTCTTTATTAATGTGACAACACTTTTGCAAAAGTATACATTGCTTCTTGCATGCTTTGCAACACTTTTGAAGTAAAATGTCCAGTAAGTGGTGCTAAAAGCACATTCAGTTTTGATCAAAACAGATGAAAATTCATACTGCAACGTTTTATTGCATTGTTGTTGTACGTACACTTATATAAACTGTGAGGAAAACAATTATTTGATGCTGATTTTGTACATTTGTCCACTGACAAAGAAATGATCAGTCTATACTTTTAATGCTAGGTTTATTTAAACAGTGAGAGACAGAATAACAACAAAAAAATCCAGAAAAACGCATTTCAAAAAAGTTATAAATTGATTTGCAATTTCATGTGTGAAATAAGTATTTTATCCCTTAGTACTTGGTGGCAAAACCCTTGTTGTCAGTCACAGAGGTCAGACGTTTCTTGTAGTTGTCCAGCAGGTTTGCTCACATCTCTGGAGGGATTTTGTCCCACTCCTCTTTGCAGATCCTCTCCAAGTCATTAAGGTTTGGAGGCTGACGTTTGGCAACTCAAACCTTCAGCTCCCTCTACAGATTTTCTATGGGATTAAGGTCTGGAGACTGGCTAGACCACTCCAGGACCTTCATGTGCTTCTTCTTGAGACACTCCTTTGTTGCCTTGGCTGTGTGTTTAGGCTCATTGTGATGCTGGAATGCCCATCCACCACCCATTTTCATTGAGAGAAGGAGGTTCTCACCCAAGATTTGATGGTTCATGTCCCTGTCCATCATCCCTTTGATGCGGTGCAGTTGTCCTGTCCCCTTAGCAGAAAGACACCCCCAAAGCATAATGTTTCCAGCTCCATGTTTGACGGTGGGGATGGTGTTCTTGGGGTCATAGGCAGCATTCCTCCTCCTCCAAACACGGCGAGTTGAGTTGATGCCAAAGAGCTTGATTTTGGTCTCATCTGTCCACAACACTTTCACCCAGTTCTCCTCTGAATCATTCAGATGTTGATTGGCAAACTTCAGACGGCTGTACATGTGCTTTCTTGAGCAGCGCTGCAGGATTTCATTCGTTCACGGTGTAGTGTGTTACCAATTGTTTTCTTGGTGACTATGGTCCCAGCTGCCTTGAGATCATTGACGAGATCCTCCCGTGTAGTTCTGGGCTGATTCCTCACCGTTCTCATGATCATTGTAACTCCACGAGGTGAGATCTCACATGGAGCTCCAGACCGAGGGAGATTGACAGTTATTTAGTGTTTCTTCCATTTGTGAATAATCGCACCAACTGTTGTCACCTTCTCACCAAGCTGCTTGCCGATGGTCTTGTAGCTCATTCCAGTCTTGTGTAGGTCTACAATCTTGTCCCTGACATCCTTGGACAGCTCTTTGGTCTTGGCCAGAGAGTGCTCCTAATCTCAGCTTGTTACTCGTCTAAAAGACACCTGGGAGCCAGAAATCTTGTTGATTGATAGGGGGTCAAATACTTATTTCACTCATTAAAGGCAAATCAATTTATAACTTTTTTGAAATGTGTTTTTCTGGAGTTTTTTTGTTGTCTCTCACTGTTCAAATAAATCTATTAAAATTATACACTGGAAATTTCTTTGTCAGTGGGCAAACGTACAAAATCAGCAGGGGATCAAATCATTTTTTTCCCTCACTGTAACATGTACACATACAATAATATTGACTAAACCCTAAACTAAAACTGATAGTGTTACCCAAACAAATGAGATAAAAACACATCCATGCCATTTTGATGCTCTTTTAGAATGACTGTTGGTTGGCTGATCTTAGCTGGTTTAAGCTGGAAGTAGCTGGTTTTAGCTGGTCTCCCAACCTGACCAGCTAAGTCCAGCCTGACCAAGGCTGGTTTTAGGTGTTTTTTTTTTTTTTTCAGCAGGGGTGCTGTACCAGGTGCACTACCAAGCAAGTATACCGCTTCAGAAAATACACACATATGGAACTGGTTGTTGATGCAAACACATTTTCTATAAGTTATACACAATGGTCATAAAAATGTATTGTACAAGGAACCATAAGTACATACTGTATACGTATGTAAGTTTTTTGGTGATTGGCTGAATAAACCAAGGTTGTTTTGCTTTTATGATCATGAAGCTGTCATCTAGGTTTTCAACACAATTTTTACATTTTAACTTTTTTTATTATCATTCCTGAATGTTCAGCTGCATATGTGAGTCATATTGAGAAGTAAACAGTGACAAACATGCATTTGCGGTGTAGAATTGCTTCAGTTCCTGCAGTGGATTGTAAGACCGAACTGTGGCGAGAACAAATCTCAGCGCTTTATCAGCTGTGTATTGTTTGTTTGTGAATGCTGCCGAAGGATGATGCTCCGGGGGCAAAGCTTCCTTTGTGTGTGTGTTTGAATGGAAGCGTGCACCTTTTGTAATATGGCCCTGCCAGCCCACCTGTGTGTGTGTGTGTGTATTTGAATCTGACTCAGTGTGTGTGATGTGATGTTTCTCACGCTAGTTCAGCCAGACGTGGCTTCAGGCCACAAGAATACTCATACACACGTACGCTCACCCACGCAAGGTGGATGTGGGTAAATCTGCGGGAGCAGACTGGCGGGATGAAATTGGATTTTTAGCCAGCGCTTCAGGCTGCCGAAGCCCCTCAGCAAACGGCTGTGCTTGAAATCACACACTCGTGGTCTGGGGCCGGCTGCTTCCGGAACAGTGTGTGTGTGTGTGTGTGTGTGTGTGTGTGTGTGTGTGTGTGTGTGTTAGGAACAGGACTTGGAGGAAATTTATTAACAGGTTCAGATTTTTATTCTACCTAATGGTTGTAGATCTTTAATAGTTCCATTATTTGCACTTTTAGTAGGAATAATTCAGCCTAATTAAATGCTTAACAAATATGCATGAAAATATATTTTATTTCATTAAAAAAAAAATCTAATTTAAAATGCATTTGCAATGTTCTTTCTTTATTCAGACAAAAAAAAAATTGTGTGTAACTTTTTTTTTCCTTTTTGCATCTCGAGTGTATACACTTCCATTCAAACGTTTGAGGATCAAAGTTTGTAGATTTTAAGAAGTCTCTTATGCTCATAAAGGCTGCATTTATTGGATCAAATATTATTAGAATTTAATATAACAGTTTTGTATTTTAATATACTTTACAATTTAAATAGAAAATTATTGTGGTGGTAGGGCTGAATTTAATCAGCCATTACTCATTACATGATCCTTCAGAAATCATTTTAATGTACAAATTTACAAAAATGGAAACCATTTTTGCTTAAAAAAAAAAAAAATATATATATATATATATATATATATATATACACATACACATATACAGTCGTGGCCAAAAGTTTTGAGAATGTTAGTATTTCACAAAAATATTAGTTTTCACAAAGTTTGCTGCTCAACTGCTTTTAGATCTTTGTTTCAGTTGTTTCTGTGATGTACTGAAACATAATTACAAGCACTTCATACGTTTCAAAGGCTTTTATCGACAATTACATGACATTTATGCAAAGAGTCAGTATTTGCAGTGTTGGCCCTTCTTGTTCAGGACCTCTGCAATTGGACTGGGCATGCTCTCAATCAACTTCTGGGCCAAATCCTGACTGATAGCAACCCATTCTTTCATAATCACTTCTTGGAGTTTGTCAGAATTAGTGGGTTTTTGTTTGTCCACCCGCCTCTTGAGGATTGACCACACGTTTTAAGATCTGGGGAGTTTCCAGGCCATGGACCCAAAATGTCAACGTTTTGGTCCCCGAGCCACTTAGTTATCACTTTTGCCTTATGGCACGGTGCTCCATCGTGCTGGAAAATGCATTGTTCTTCACCAAACTGTTGTTGGATTGTTGGAAGAAGTTGCTGTTGGAGGGTGTTTTGGTACCATTCTTTATTCATGGCTGTGTTTTTGGGCAAAATTGTGAGTGAGCCCACTCCCTTGGATGAGAAGCAACCCCACACATGAATGGTCTCAGGATGCTTTACTGTTGGCATGACACAGGACTGATGGTAGCGCTCACCTTTTCTTCTCCGGACAAGCCTTTTTCCAGATGCCCCAAACAATCGGAAAGAGGCTTCATCGGAGAATATGACTTTGCCCCAGTCCTCAGCAGTCCATTCGCCATACTTTTTGCAGAAGATGAATCTGTCCCTGATGTTTTTTTGGAGAGAAGTGGCTTCTTTGCTGCCCTTCTTGACACCAGGCCATCTTCCAAAAGTCTTGGCCTCACTGTGCGTCAGATGCGCTCACACCTGCCTGCTGCCATTCCTGAGCAAGCTCTGCACTGGTGGCACTCCGATCCCGCAGCTCAATCCTCTTTAGGAGACCATCCTGGCGCTTACTGGACTTTCTTGGATGCCCTGAAGCCTTCTTAACAAGAATTGAACCTCTTTCCTTGAAGTTCTTGATGATCCTATAAATTGTTGATTTAGGTGCAATCTTAGTAGCCACAATATCCTTGCCTGTGAAGCCATTTTTATGCAACACAATGATGGCTGCACGCGTTTCTTTGCAGGTCACCATGGTTAACAATGGAAGAACAATGATTTCAAGCATCACCCTCCTTTTAACATGTCAAGTCTGCCATTCTAACCCAATCAGCTCACCTGAGTTAACAAGACGATTACTGAAATGATCTCAGCAGGTCCTTTAATGACAGCAATTTTCATGGCAATTGAATTTTCTGACATTTTAATTGCAGCTTCATCTGGCCAAGAACCACCCACTTAAACAGGAAGAGACCATCTGATGGACACATACAGAGACCAGTCACATTGGAACTGATAATGTCAGCCAGCTCTTGACAGTTTTGTGTGCCGTATGAATCAGACGGTCAGTGAGCGGACTGTGGGCGAAGACTGTGATGTGTAGTTCAGATCTGACTGATTCAGACGGTTAGTGAGTCATTAGGATGATTCAACCTAATAACCCATACATTTGAAACCTGGCTCTTGGGGTTTTCCGAGTGACCCATTAAAAATGGACTGATTTGTCTTTTATTTGTGAATTGGACCACAAAGGACCACATCATAATTCATTCAAGCTACTATTTAAAATAAAAAGAAAAGGAACTACACTGAAATAAGTCAAATTTACTTAACTAATTTAAGTAAAATTAGCAAAGGAAATAAGTAAATGTAACATGCAGTTAGAGTTTGATGACTAATTTCTACTTAATTATTTTAAGTTTACTCTGCAGTTCTCAAGTACAATTCACTCAATACCATGGTTTGTAAACTTTACTCAAACATCATAGCACTGAAAATAAAATGCCATTAAAGCATGTGGTTCACTTACAAATATGTATGTAAGCAAGTGGACAGCTCCTTATTGTTTTTAAGGTTATATGTTGACTCAATGATCTCAATACTTGGCACATGATACACAATGACAGTAATAATCAGTGAATTGTTTTTTTAAGAGTTGAGAACTCCTGACCTAGACAACCAAAAAACAGTGTAAATACATCTCGAAAACAGCAAAAACATTTAACCTTATTAATTGTTCATGCCAAAGTGCATGATGGGAACAATGGGATCATGACTTTGATATTTACATAAACAGTCTTTGTTAAAATAACAAACAATTTCAAGTAAAATATACTTATAAGTTCACATTTTAAATTCTACAAGCTATAAGTACTAATATTGAATTTACTCTTTTTTTTTACACTGCAAAAAATGCTTTTCTTACTTAGATTTTTTGTCTTGTTTCTAGCCAAAATATCTAAAAAGTCTTAAATCAAGAAGGATTTTCTAGACAAGTAAAACATTTTTTTTTTTTCAGAAAAAAAAAAAAAATCTGCCAATGGGGTAAGCAAAACTAATCTTATTTCAAACAGAAAACAAGACTATTTTTCTTACCCCATTGGCAGATTATTTTGCTTGTTTCAAGCAAAAATACATTTAATTTTGACAATTTTCGCTCGTCTAAATAGTCCTTCTTGATTTAAGAATTTTTAGATAGTTTGACACAAAATCTAAGTAAGAAAGCATTTTTTCTGCAGTGTAAGTCTTGCCTGAACTCAATTATCTAATGTAGAAATTACATTTATTATTTACTTTACCACAAACTCATTTTTATTAGTGTAGATCTAAAAACTTGTTTTTGGTTTCCCAGACCAAGTGTGTATATGTTGACTAGATGTAGTATATTTACTTAAATAATCTTTGTAAAAATAACAAACAATTCCAAGTAAAATATACTTATGTGTTCAAATTGTAAATTCTACAAGCTAAGTACTAATATTGAATTTACTCTCTTTTTTGCTTTTCTTACTTTTCTTAGATTGTTTTGTCTTGTTTCTAGCCAAAATATCTAAAGAATCCTAAATCAAGAAGGATTTTCTAGACAAGTAAAAATTATTGTCTTGTTTTCAGAAAAAAAAAAAAAGTCAAAATGAAGTGAGTTTTTGCTTAGAACAAGCAAAATAATCTGCCAATGGAGTAAGCAAAACAGAAAACAAAATATTTTTTTCTTACCCCATTGGCAGATTATTTAGCTTGTTTCAAAGAAAACAAGACAATACAATAAGTGAGACAAGCATTTTTTCATTGCAGTGTAATTCTTGCCTGAACTCAATTATCTAATGTAGAAATTATATTTGTTTTTCTGTATTATTTACTTTACCACAAACTCATTTTTATTAGTGTAGATCTGAAAACTTGTTTTTGGTTTCCCAGACCAAGTGTGTATATGTTGACTAGATGTAGTATGGTTTGGCAAGGTAAGAATGATGAAAAAGTAAGGGGTGGAGGATGAAGCGAGTGAGAGAGATGGGCATTGCGAGAGCAGGACAGCTTGACACGAATGAAATCAAGTGGACACAATGTTGACAGACAACATGTAAGGCAAGAGAAAGATAGACAGACAATTGTGAGTGAAGGAAGAGAAAGAGGCTGGAATCGGATGGAAAGGTGAGGAAACAGAATGAGAGCGGAGGAAGAGAGACAGACGTTGGCCCTGAGCTGATGTGTCTTTGACTGCGACTGGACTACCTGTGGCACTGATCAGAGGTTATCTGACATAACTCACATTGATGAGTGAGTATGTGTGTGTCAGCGAGGCTGCAAGCGAGAGAAAGGAAGGGAAAGCGGAAGCAGACGATCCTCTGGCTGTTGGTGCAGCATTTAATGCATGAATAGACAGATGGAGTCTGTCAGTCGCCAACCCACCTGACTGCGGTTGAAGAGCCTCGGATGGGAAGCCCGTGGACCATTCACAGACTGCCTGGTGCATACAGCACACAGAAATATCCAGAACTCTCTGAAAAGGCAAGCTCCGATCTGATTGCCTGGGTTTCTTGCATTCCTTGTGAATAGACTAGATGTTAGACATGAAATCAAGATCGATTTAAGAAGATTCAAAAGTCTGTAAGACTTTGTTTTGGAAAGAAGTTGATCATGCAATTTGATTGTAAAAACCGTATTAGTTAACACTTTATAATAACTGCATGCTATGAACTAGTAGCTACAAAAATATTGAGCAGCACAACTGTTTTTAACATTGATAATAATCAGAAATGTTTCTTGAGCAGTAAATCAGCATTTTAGAATGATTTCTGGAGGATCATGTGACATTGAAGACTGGAGTAATGATGCTAAACAGTACAGAAATAAATGACATTTTAACTGATATTTACATAGAAAACTGCTATTTTACATTGTGATCATATTTCACAGTAATATGGGGTACCAACTTTATAATAACCGCAAACTATGAACCATTAGTTAAGCGTTAGTAAATAGTCAATTCATCATTTATAAAGCACCGTCCCTACATTAACACACATTAGTAAGCAGTTTATAAATACAGCTATAAATGTTTTGTTCTTGAATTGTGAGCATATCGATAATGTCTTTAGTATTTGTATTTTCTTTCTTTATTAAGGATTAATTTATCTTTTCTGAATTGAGTATTACATTATTTACAAACCATTATTTAGTTGTCATCAGTAGTTCATAAGATCATTTCTAAAGAGTAAGTAAATGTATAATAAACTATTTAACTATTAGTTACTCAGTGTGTTAATAAATGCTTTATTAAGATGTATTCTTACTGTAATTCATTATTAATTGAGGTGGTTATAAAACATTTAGTAGTTGTCAGAATTTTCTAGACAAGTAAAAATTATTGTCTTGTTTTCAGAAAAAAAAAAAAACAAGTCAAAATGAAGTGAGTTTTTCTTAGAACAAACAAAATAATCTGCCAATGGAGTAACAAAAAAAAGTATATTTTTTTCTTACCCCATTAGCAGATTATTTAGCTTGTTTCAAAGAAAACAAGACAATATTTTTACTCGTCCAGAAAATCCTTCTTTTTAGATCGTTTGGCTGGAAACAAGACACAAAATCTAAGAAAAGCATTTTTTTGCAGTCTAATTCTTGCCTGAACTCAATTATTTAATGTATAAATTACATTTGTTTTTCTAAAGAGTAAGTAAATGTATAATAAACTATTTAACTATTAGTTACTCAGTGTGTTAATAAATGCTTTATTTAGATGTATTCCTACTCTAATTCATTGATAATTGAGGTGGCTATAAAACATTTAGTAGTTGTCAGTTATTTAATTTTTGTGAGCTTATCTAAAGTGAGGACTACTTATGCCTTGGTAAAGCTTTTACAAAGAAGATTTCAAAGCTCAGTTATCTTCTGTTTTCTTCATTTTGTTGGCTTTTGTTAGTGTTGTTGCTTATTTTGGTAGTTTATTTATTTTGTTGCTTATTTAGTTGCCTGCATTTACTTTCTTGATTGTTTAAATATTCTTTGTAGTTCTTATTTTAGATGAGCTCACAAAAATAGCTACTAAATGTTTTATAACTATCTGAATTAATCATTAATTGCAGTAGGAGAATGTTAATGAAGCATTTATTAACACACTATTACTATATGTCTGAATAATATGTATAAATGTACTTTTAAATAGTTTGTTAATAATTTACTTACACTTTCTAAATGATCTTATGAACCACTGACAACGCCTACAAAACTGGTTTGTTAATAATGTAATACTTAGAAATGAGAAATTGATCATTAATTAATTATGAAAATACAATTATTAAACACATTATCAATATTCTCATAAATCAAGAACAAAGGATTTATATCTGTATTTATAAACTGCTTACTGCTGTCTATTAATGTAGAGATAACGATTTATAAATGATGAATTGACTGTTGCGGTTATTGCATGCAGTTATTATAAAGTTGTTACCCCGTATTTCTGTGAAATATTATTACAATGCAAAATAGCTTTTTTTCTATGCAAAAATCAGTTGAAAAAAAAATTTCTGTAATTTTCAGCATCATTACTGCAGTCTTCAGTGTCACATGATCCTTCAGAAATCATTCTAATATGCTGATTTGCTGCTCAAAAAAACATTTCTTATTATTTTCAATGTTGAAACTGCCCAATATTTTTGTATGGTAAAAAAAAAAAAAAACATTTTTCTGGATTATTTGATAAATAGAAAGTTCAACAGAAACCTATCCCTAAATATTCATATTGATTTTTAATATATCCTCCCTTAACGTCTTATAAAATGAAGCAATATGCATTTCATAACAGTCAGACAGTCTAATCGTGAAAGTGGGTGGTTATTGGCCAAAACAAAAGTAAGACTTTGTTGTTTGTCAAAGGTCTGGCTATATGAAAATATCAGTCTCTAGATGTATCTTTGGGTTTGGCAACTTGAGATCTGTGTGTTTTTGTGAAGATGTAACAGTTCTGCACAGTGGCATTGACTCTGTTCAACTGGCATAGAGCTGCGATCTCGCCTGCACCTGTGTGCTTCAGCACAGAGAATCAAATTTTGAGTCGTACCCACTCTTTTTTCCGGAGACTGATCATTTTACAAGCCTGTGTGTGTGAGAGAGAGAGGCAGGGCTGAGAGTTCACCTCTCAGATGGGAATGATTTATGTGTCATCATTGTTCAGAGCCGTGATCACACCTGCATGAGAGACACAATACTGACAGGAACAAAAGATTCAGGTTTCATCTCCAAAATACCAGTCAGAACATCTCACTGCATTAGTCCTCAAAACTTCACGTCACAGGCCTGACGTTTTTCAAAATATATACAGCCGTTAAAACTAAATAAATGTATTAAATATTATGTTTTTTTTATTTCTAAATAAGTCTCAGTATTTGAATAGATCATTTAAATTTGCTTAACAATTACATTTAGCAAATAATCCAATCCATCTCTTATTTTTAATTGATGACATATGTGTTATTATAATAAATATAAATAGAAATAAATAGAAACATTTGCTAATTTAGCTGTTGTAGGATAAAATGTAAAGTATCAAAAGAGGGTTAAGTTGTACCCTGGACAAACGAAAGACACCCTGGACAAACTTGTACAGAACACATGAATGACTTTTGATAGCATTCATATAAATATGTATATATATGTATTTATATATATAAATACACTACCTGTCACACCCTCAGCACGTTCCCTCAGCCCCAATCACCGTGATCCATCACCAACCAGCCAATCACCACTGCACCACGCCCGTGAACCATCACCAGAGTTCTAATCACCCACACCTGGAACCGCAATCACCACTCCCTTAATATACTCACCTCTGTCATTCACTCACCGGCTGGAATCGTAGTTACATGGACACCTCTCCTTGGATCTTCTCCTCCTTCTCTCGATTCTCCTGTGCTCCTCACGGACTGCATCTGGATCAACCTGTGAAGCATACGTTAACCACTTTAAGGGAAGTGTCTGTTACTCTTGCTGGCGATTGCCTATGAACTTATGTTTACCTTATTGGACTGTGTTTGGTGACTCGGATACCGAAGTCTATACTCACCTGTTTGAAGTGTGCACGTCTGTTAATAAATACCTTGAAATACACTTACCCTCTCCTTGTGTGTGTGGACGTGACAGGATTCCAGCCCGGAAAATTACTACAGCTCGCTCATGGAGGCGTCAACGTCATCAGCCACTGCTTCTCCCGATCCATTCGCCGAAATGGTGAATGCCCTCCGTCAATCTCTGCAATCTGTTCCCCTTACGACCAGAGCTAACACCACGACGATCTCCAACGCGCCCATCTCTCGCCCCCTGAATTATTCCGGCGATCCAGGCGGATGTGATGGTTTCCTCCTTCAAAGCTCTCTCTACATTGAAGCGAATGCTCACCATTTCCCTAACGAAATCTCCAAAATCTCCTTCATGGTTTCACTTCTCACTGGACCGGCACTTCAATGGGCCAATGCGCTCTGGGAATCAAGGAGTCCAGCGCTAGCCTCACACAATGCTTTCACCTCGCACTTCAAGGAAGTGTTCGGAGCCGCTCTCACGATGAACTCATCACTCTGCGTCAAGGTACGGCCAGCATACACGAGTACACCTTGCGCTTCCGCTCTCTAGCAGCCCATAGTGGTTGGAATCAGATTGCTCTCCTGGCAGCTTATCGTCAAGGGCTCAAGCCACAAATTCGCAAACATATGGTCATCTATGATGATAATGTACCGCTAGAGACTTTTATAAAGAAAGCTACTAGTGTCTCGCAGCATCTCTCTGCCTGTCCCTCTACATTGTCTGTGGCTAGTTCTCTCCCATGCAGAGCTCCGTCACCCCAATGAGACAGTGAAGAACCCGTGATCACCGATTCCTATCATCTGGATCCTGCAGAGCGGAAACGTCGCATTGACAACCGTCTGTGCCTGTATTGCGGAGAAGCCTCCCATCTCATCAACGTCTGCCCAGTTCGACCACCTCGTCCAATGGTGAGTACAGTAGCCATTTCTCCTGCCATATCTCACTTACCCCGTATTTCTGCAAGCCTAACTGTGAACTCTCGTACTCTCCCCATATATGTCCTTGTGGATTCTGGAGCGGCTGGCAACTTTATCTCCTCACATTTCATTGCCAAGCATCAAATTCCCACCGTTAAAAATGAGATCAAATATCGCATCATTACCATTCAGAACTCACCATTGGGCGACGGTAAAATCTCCCGACGAACCAAAGAGGTAACACTAATTTCTCCATATGACCATCGTGAGAAATTAACCCTTCTCGTACTTCCCCGAGCAAATGTGGACGTCATCCTGGGCAGACCGTGGCTAGCAGAACATCAACCTCACATCGACTGGAGCACAGGAGAAATCCTAGGCTGGAGTGCAGGATGCCAGAGCCACGGATACCGTTCTCCCTCGTCCACTTCACAGCAACCTCGTCCCGCTGTTTCCCTAAATGCAACCACCATAGAGAGTCCCAACACTCATTCCACAGTCACCATTCCCACCATCTATCAATCCTTTTCAGACGTCTTCAGCAAGGAACGAGCCACGCAACTACCACCTCACCGGCCCTGGGACTGTAGTATCGACCTACTGCCAGATGCTAAACTACCCCATGGAAAGGTCTATCCTCTTTCTCGTCCTGAGCAGGAGGCCATGAATGACTACATCCAAGAGGCACTCCAACAAGGGTTCATCAGACCTTCCACGTCCCCAGCAGCGTCCAGTTTCTTCTTTGTCCCGAAGAAGGATGGAGGACTCCGACCCTGCATAGACTATCGGGTGCTGAATGAAGCTACGGTAAAGTTTGCCTATCCACTTCCACTAGTTCCAGCAGCTCTAGAGGAGTTACGAGAGGCCCGCATCTTTACCAAGCTCGACCTCCGCAGTGCCTACAACCTGATCCGTATCCGAGAAGGGGACGAGTGGAAGACCGCCTTTATTACCCCGACTGGACACTATGAATATCAGGTGATGCCCTACGGCCTGGCCAACAGTCCATCCATATTTCAGAACTTCATGAATGAAATCTTCCGTGATTTCCTCCATCGTTTTACCATCATCTACATTGATGATATCCTGATCTATTCACGAAACCTAGAAGAACACCACGACCATGTTCGCCAGGTCCTTCAACGTCTCCGTGAATACCAACTCTACCTGAAGCAGGAGAAATGCGAATTCCATCAGCCCACCGTCTCCTTCCTCGGATACGTGATCTCTGCGGAGGGAGTTCGTATGGAGCCTGGTAAGGTAGATGCAGTAACCACCTGGGCGGAACCCAAAACGGTAAAAGAACTCCAACGCTTCTTGGGTTTCGCCAACTTTTACCGCCGCTTTATTAAGAACTATAGTCTCCTCTTAGCACCTCTTACCTCCCTCTTGAAGGGAGGACGTAAGGTACTTCAATGGACCCCTGAAGCTCAACAAGCCTTCGACCACCTTAAGCTCATGTTTACATCAGCGCCTATACTCCAACATCCTGACCCGTCGAAGCCCTTCATAGTGGAAGTGGATGCGGCAGACGTAGGCGTCGGAGCTGTTCTGTCACAATGGTCTGGTGAACCCCAATCCCTCCATCCGTGTGCGTACTACTCCAAAAAACTCACCCCAGCTGAACGGAACTACGGTATAGGTGATCGTGAGTTGCTGGCCATTAAGTTGGCCCTCGAAGAGTGGCGGCACTGGTTAGAGGGAGCCCAATTTCCTTTCACCGTGGTAACCGATCACAAAAACCTCCAGTACCTCCAACAAGCCAAGAGATTAAATGCACGCCAAGCACGCTGGTCACTATTCTTTGCACGCTTCAACTTCCAAATCACCTATCAACCCGGTCACAAGAACACCAAGGCAGACGCATTATCCCGTATGTATTCACCTGATCCTACTGTTGACACACCTGACCCTGTTCTACCTCCATCTGTCTTCCTAGCACCTATCCAATGGCAACTTGATGAGGACATCCGGACCGCCACCTTCGAGGAACCTGCACCTCCTGAACTTCCTCCAGGCCATACCTATGTCCCTAACAATCATCGGCTTCCGTTACTGGATAGTACGCACACGTCTCCTGGCTCAGGACACCCTGGCAGTAGGCGAACCCTCTCGCTCCTCCAGCAGAAGTATTGGTGGCCCAACATGACCAGGGACGTGGATCGGTACGTCCGGGGGTGCTCGGTCTGCGCCATCAACACCACACCCCGTCGTTTACCTGAAGGAAAACTCCAACCATTGCCCATTCCCCGCCGACCCTGGACCCATCTAGGAGTGGATTTTGCCACGGATCTACCTCCCTCTCGAGGGTACACAACAATTCTTGTGGTTGTTGATCGTTTCTCTAAAGCCTGTAAACTAATCCCTCTCAAGGGTCTTCCCACAGCTCTAGAAACAGCTGAAGTATTGTTCCAACATGTGTTCCGGAACTTCGGACTTCCTGAGGACATCGTATCCGACAGAGGGCCTCAGTTCATTTCCAGGGTCTGGCGGGCGTTCTTCCAACTGCTAGGCACCACAGTCAGCTTGTCATCTGGATACCACCCTCAAACAAACGGGCAGACCGAGCGGAAGATACAGGAGATCTCCCGTTACCTCCGGACGTACTGCTCCCAACATCAAGACACCTGGAGCCAGTATCTACCGTGGGCTGAGTATGCACAAAATTCCCTCCGTCAGACATCTACTGGTTTAACCCCGTTTCAATGTGTTCTAGGCTACCAACCTGCACTGTTCCCATGGACCGGAGAACCCTCCGAAGTGCCTGCGGTAGATCACTGGTTCCGGGTGAGCGAGAGGGTGTGGGACTCAGCCCATGTCCATCTTCAACGGGCAGTTCGGAGGCACACGGAGTACGCTAATCGCCACAGGTTACCTAATCCTGTTTACCTTCCTGGAGACCAGGTATGGCTCTCTACCCGGGACATCCGCCTCCGGCTGCCCAGTAAGAAGCTGAGTCCCCGCTACATAGGGCCATTCACCATCCACTCACAAATAAATCCCGTCACCTACCGGCTGAACTTACCTCCACGTTATCGGATCTCTCCCACGTTTCACGTCTCCCTATTAAAACGTCACACTGACCCTTTGTTCCCTTCCTCAGCAGAACCGGAACCACCTCCTCCTCCAGACCAACCGGAAATCCTCGGTGACGACCAGGGCTTAAAAACGGAAAAAAAATCCATTCGGTTCACTCCGAGCAGAATCGATATTATAACGTTTCTGTTCTTGCGTTCCTCATTAGAACAATACGTTCCGAGAACGGTTTTCTAGAAAAAATACCGGTTAATAACGTTATTTTATTGCACAGCACGATAGATAGATAGATAGATAGATAGATAGATAGATAGATAGATAGATAGATAGATAGATAGATAGATAGATAGATAGTGTGCCTTTTAATAACATGTTTGGCATTATGTTTACAAATGATTAAACCAAATTCCGTGTTCGTGTCATTTGAACTTCTTGTCTTTAAAACCAAAAGTAAACGAGTTCACAACCAGGGTTTGAAAATTAGCGCGGTCCGAAGTAAGGTGTTGAAAAAATTGTGCTATATTAACACCCTCAAATGCACTACATATAGCCTAGCGTCAGAAGATTTTATTTTATGAAAGTACAATGTTGCCAGATATTGCTACGAAAAACAAGCAATTACAAAAAGAGAGAAAAAGATATCCGAAATAAGTTCAAAGCTTGTGTTTTTTAAACAAGATTAATATATCAGTAACACTAACGTTCAACTTTCCACTTTATAAACGTCCCAAAGTGTCACACTAAATTGGAAAAATACACGTATAATAGGTGGATCTGGCAACAAACGGAGGCTGCACACGCTCTCTCACTCAACGCGCTCTCAAGCCCCGTTCACTGCGCTAGCTTCTCGCATCAACATGAATTGCAAACATATGAGGTGGTTTAAACGGCTTAATAATCATTCAGAGAGCTTGGCATTTTATTTTTGAATATACAAAAATGACCAAGGGCCGGACCTCGGTGACCTCATAGCTGGCTACGGCCGTGCCTGGAAACGCGTTACAAATGAGCTAATAATTTTTTTTAAACAATTTTCTTGTTTGATAATACTATAGCGAAATAAGCCCCTTCAAGACCATCCGCTTCACATTCTGACCACACGGCTTAATCTGCGATAAAAACCTGTTGACTTAATTATTCCTTACCTAATATGCATAGCCTATTATAGGCTATTTTCACTCAAACAAAAGAGAACTAAAAACAATAGACAATTTTAACTACAAGTTTTAATTAGGCTACAATAACTTAAACCTAAACATACCTTTGCACATGAAACAGCAGGTGCTCGTCGCATCAGAAAGGGCTCTGCTTATGACGTCTGCTTCGCGGGCATTTCACGGTGTATGCGTCACCGTTGCATTTGCGCACACAATTTGAATTCATGTTTTTGGTCTGCCAAATTGATATAATAAAGAGAACGATAAAAATACCGTTATTAACCGGTTAATTTGGAATTTCTGTTTCTGTTTCTGTTCAGAACGATTAAAATTGATTTTGTTTTCGTTTTTGTTCCTGTTCCTGTTTAATGTCATTTGTTTTCGTTTTTCGTTTTCGTTCCTTAAACCGGTTCAGAGCCCTGGTGACGACATCTACCAGGTCCAAGAGATCCTAGACTCCCGGCGGCGGAACGGCCGACTCCAGTACCTCGTGGACTGGGAGGGGTTTGGACCCGAGGAGAGATCGTGGGTACCCCGTGATGACATCTTGGACCCTGCTCTCCTTGAAGAGTTCCACCAACAGCACCCGGAACGCCCAGCTCCCCGAGGCCGAGGTCGTCCCCGTCGCCGCTCTTGGGTGCCAGGAGTCACCCGTGGAGGAGGGGGTGATGTCACACCCTCAGCACGTTCCCTCAGCCCCAATCACCGTGATCCATCACCAACCAGCCAATCACCACTGCACCACGCCCGTGAACCATCACCAGAGTTCTAATCACCCACACCTGGAACCGCAATCACCACTCCCTTTATATACTCACCTCTGTCATTCACTCACCGGCTGGAATCGTAGTTACATGGACACCTCTCCTTGGATCTTCTCCTCCTTCTCTCGATTCTCCTGTGCTCCTCACGGACTGCATCTGGATCAACCTGTGAAGCATACGTTAACCACTTTAAGGGAAGTGACTGTTACTCTTGCTGGCGATTGCCTATGAACTTATGTTTACCTTATTGGACTGTGTTTGGTGACTCGGATACCGAAGTCTATACTCACCTGTTTGAAGTGTGCACGTCTGTTAATAAATACCTTGAAATACACTTACCCTCTCCTTGTGTGTGTGGACGTGACACTACCGGTCAAAAGTTTGGGGTCAGTAAGAATTGTAATGTTTTTAATGAAAGTCTCTTATGCTCATCAGTGCTGCATTTATTTAATCAAAAATATAGAAAAAAAAACTGTAATATTGCGAAATGTTATTACAATATAAAATAATGGTTTCTATTGTAATATACTTTAAAATGTAATTTATTCCTGTGATGCAAAGCTGAATTTTCATCAGCCATTACTTCAGTCTTAAGTGTCACATGATCCTTGAGAAATCATTCTAATATACTGATTTATTATTAGAATGATCTATATTGGATCTATATTGGATTATATATTGCAACAGTTGCCCTGCAAAGTATTTATTTAGAAATTGTGATATTTTTTCAGGATTCTTTGATGAATAAAAAGCTCAAAAGAACAGCATTTATTCAAAATATACATATTTTCTAACAATGTAAGTATTTGCTATCACTTTTTATCAATTTAACACACCCTTGGTGAATAAAAGTATTAATTTCTTTCAAAAAAAAAAAAAATAAGAAAAATAAGAAGAAAAATTTACTGACCCCAAACTTTGGTACTGGTAGTGTGTGTATATATGTATATACACTGACACAATTTTCCTAATTTCGGCTCTGTATGCCACCAGAATAGAATTAAAATGAAGCAATCAAGATGGAATTTAAGTGTAGACTTGAACAAAAATATAACATGAAATGCTTAGGAATTACAACCATTTTATACACAGTCCCCCCATTTTCAGGGACTCATATGTAATTGGACAAATAAGTATAATCATAAATAAAATGTTAATTTTTAATATTTTGTTAAGAATTCTTTTCTTGCAATTACCGTGAGTCTGGAACCCATGGACATCACCATAGACTGGGTTTCCTCGTTTGTAATGCTTTTCCAGGCCTTTACTGCAAATGACTTCAGTTGTTATTTGTTTGTGGGTCTTTGCGCCTTTAATTTCCTCTTCAGCAAGTGAAATGCAAGCTCAATCAAGTTGAAATCCATTAGAGAATATTCCATTCTTTACCTTCAAAAACTCATGGGTTGCTTTTGCTGTATGTTTTGCATCATCGTCCATTTGTACTACGAAGCACCACCCAAACAACTTTGCTCCTTTGACTGAATCTGGGCAGACAGTATATCCCTATACACTGGTGAAGTCTTCTCTTCATTGTAGACTTTGACAGTGAGACGCCTACCTCCTGGAGAGTGTTCTTCACTTGGCTGGATGTTGTGAAATGGGTTTTCTTTACCATGGAGAGGATCATCCATTCATCCACCACTGTTTTCCTCCATGGGCGTCCAGGCCTTTTTAAGTTGCTGAGCTCACCAGTGTGTTTTTTTATTTCTCAGAATGGACCAAATTGTTGATTTGGCCACTCCTAATGTTCCTGCTACCTCTCTGATGGATTGTTTTTGTTTTTGAAGCATAACAATTGTCTGTTTTACTTGCATGCAGAGCTCTTTTGACCACATGATGTTCAGTGCAACAGCTTCCAAATACAAATGACACACTTAGAATCAACTCCAGACCTTTTACCTGCTTAATTGATGTAGAAAAAATGAAGGAATAGCCCACAACTATCCATGAAATAACTTTTGAACTGTCCAGTTACTAATGGTACCTTGAAAAAGGGGAAAAATACAAATTAAAGAGCCACAATTCTTCACATTTCATCCAATTTTGATAAGAATACCCTCAAATTAAGTCTCAGAGTGTGCGCTTAAGCATATATTTATTAAATATAATAACTATTAAATATAATAATAACTTTTGTTACAGTTATTGTAAATGTTTTGGCTAAAATAATAACATTGTGCCCATGTCCAAATATATATGGACTTGTCTGTATATATGTAAAATACCATTTTGACAAAGTTGAATAATTGGATATCCAAAGGCAAACAAAACAGAATCCCAGTACAAAACATTCATCTGAAGACTTATATGCAGGAATATGAATATTTACTAATTTAATTGGCCATATTTAATCAAAGTGAATACAATGAATGAATACAAATTGAATGACTTCACTTAATTAACCTATAGGTTTTTATGAAAGCAAAGACATCTAAAGTACATCTAATTCATAATATATAAAATTTACATTTAAAGTAAAATTGGATCTTTTTACTTCAGAATAAAAACTGTAACTTTTGTCCAGAAATCAGTCATTAACAAATACACACAAACAAACTTGAATATTTAACATACTTTTACAGAAACACAAAATTAGATTAGTTATGCTCAAAACTGTATTATTATTGTTGTTGTTATTATCATTTATGTGTTCGTTCTTGCTCTCTCTGTCTATTTCTTCTTTTTCTTCCTCTACGCTTTCTTCTTTTTTAAATAACTGCAAAAAAAGGGTCATCTTAAGTTTAAGGAATAGTAGCAAGGTCTTTACTCCATGAATAATCTGGAAGCAACAGTAAAATGTTCATGACACTTTTAAGATCATCGTTAAGTTTTAAGTCTGAATCTGGAGGTCAGTATTTTACAGGAAAAGTTGTTGCAAGTTTGAGCTATCAACCTTTTGAACGGTGTACGTGCTATAATGCTGCAAAAGTGTGCATTTGCAACTCATGTCAAGTGGTTTTTGGTCCTGTATCTGCAGATGTTGCGTAGTCTTTCTCAGGGAAAAGCTTAACCTTGGCCCTCTCGCTCCATTTTATTCAAATAGTTCCTTCTCGTAACATTCTGTGAGCAATTTTGCATTTATGCTGTACCTGCCCTGAAGTGTGAGCTAAGGTAATATAACGCTTTTTCTGCCGTCACACGGAGAGAGTTTATTTTATTTTGTTTTCTTGAGCTGTAGCAATTCATGGAGGAATGAACCCAGGGATGCTGATATTTTCAGCACGGTGTTCTGAATATGTTCTTAGAACATTTAATAGACAAAGCAATTAATGCAAATTTCTCGCACAGCCAGCAGATCTGCCGGAGAGATCCTGAATTGCTGTGAGCTTGTTGTTCAACCCACAATGCACCTCTACTGTTGTTACCAAAAACAGCAAGACAAAAACCAAATAAACAGTTTATGAGTTGTGAGCATTGCATTTTAAGTATGTTTATAAGAGAATGTGTTGTAGAGAGAGCGAGACAGAGAAACACAGAGCAAAAAGGATTGATTTAGAGGAGTTTTGACAAAATGTGAAGTTTTACCTATAGGACAAAATAATTCAATCATGTACTCAAAAACAGAATTATGATACCTGTTATTTCCATTCAGTGGAAGTGAATAGAGATTAAGTGTTATTGAACTCTAACATAATGCTTTAATACATGTCATTTTCATTTTTGTCATATTTTCTTAATCAACTTTTTATTAGGTGTCTTTAACTGCTATGTGCTTATGCCTCACCCGTTGTGTTTATGTTGAATTGCAAAACGCTGCTCTTAAAGTAGGGGAGAGCGGGGCACAACCTAACACTTGAATTTCGTGGTTTATGTAAATCCATGTGGGGTTCAGAGTAAAATTTTTATCCACATTATTTTCACACTTGTCTAGTACAAATATATCGCTTTGTTTCATATTTACAGTGTATACGTTTTCCGTTATTTACCTCAAAAGACAGGAAGTGAAATGTGACAACATGCCCCGTAGGTGGGGTACATTGTAACATCTGAGGGGCACGTTGTAACACGACCATATGACAGCTTCAAATGTTATGTGATCCAATGAAAAAAATATACACAACAAACTAAAATATTTTGTCAATAAAATACATGTGTTAACTTTTTCAAATAAAGTAATGACGTTTTTTTTTTTTTTTATAAAAATAATCTAATTTTGGAGTTTGACAATGAACACATCGCAACAATGCTTTGAACGGCCCTGATCGCAACACACAGCTGTACAGTAGTTCAAAACAATGTGGACAAATATATGAAACACATTTAGACATTCAGAAAAACACACACAGCTCTCATAGAACACCACACACATAAATCAGCCAAAATACTTTACATTTCTTGAAATAATGACGTCTGAACATTAAACATTGATTGTCAGCCTTTATTCACCTGTTTCTTGTGGTTTCTTATCAAAATCCTTAGAAGTAAATAGTGTAAATTGCATCGCTAATGTCATAGAATAGCATAGTTTAATAACAGCGGGGCATATTGTCACACAGTGTTACAGCGTTCCCCATCTGCGCCACTGGAGTTTAAAGCAGGTTAGTGTCTTCTGCTGGTTTACAAAGCATTATGGACTATCTAAACTGATAAATAACAAATTGGAGATTAAAATAATAGCAGATGTCTCATTTTAAATTAATATTAAAAATTAAAATTAAAAGTTTACTTCAGCCAGAAATGTATACTACGGTAAAATAAATATTCAGCGATATCTTCAAAAGGCTTTTGAATTTTGGCGCTCTTTTTTCTCTGCATAGTGTTGCTATGGCAACTAGTAAATACCGTAAATTTGGTTACGCTAGCTTGTGTGGAAATATTAAAACCACGTGTGTTACAATTAACCCGGCGTTAGCTTGTGCCCCGCTCTACCCTACACCCTCAAAAATAAAGGTTCCATAAGTGTGTTTTTTGCAGTGATGCCAGAGAAGAACCATTTTTGAACCTTTTAGTGAAATAACCATTTTGAAGATCAATTAAAAAATCTAAAGAACCTTTTCTGCATTTTAAAGGTTCCATGGATATTCAAGGTTCTTCATGGAACCAACGATGCTAATAAATAATCTTTATTTTTAAGATTGTAGGATACAGTTAAGGTTATGTAAAGGTTTTGGTGGTCTGGTTAAGTTTAAGGGTGGGTGAAACTACAGAAATGAATTGGACATGCAACTCTTCAGGAAAAGTCCTACAGGTTTGAAAAGACCTGAGTAAATTGTGAATTTCCTTAAGGGACATTCACTCAGTTACATTTCTGAAGTTCTGTATTCAATTCTGTATTATTTTTTTCCCCATAGTACACAGATGATGTTTTGCAGCAGGGGCGGTTCTAGACACTAAAGGGATCATCGGATGCCCATTTTCCACAAGTTCATCTGATTCTTTAGGGTCTTAATGAAAAGTCTCGAATATACTTTGGTTAAAAATTCTCAATAGTAGTGTAAAAAAACACCCTTTTATCTTGTCAAAATCAGCTCTGCAAAATGTCAGCTCATTTTAAGACATGGCCCCTTTAAATGCCAGTGATGCCATGTTTACTTTAGCCACATTTAGCCGCGTTAAGCTGCATTTAGCTGTGTTTATCAGTGAAACTTGCCAACAAGTACATTATTAAGAAAAGCAATTTGCAAAGATGCATAAAAGGAATAAAAGTTGCATCAGGAATGATTTGCACGAAGATAGATGAATATGTAGATCGGGATTGGTGCTTTCCATTTAAAAACGAAAGTAACGTTGAACCTCTGCGTCTTCAGCGGCTCAGATGTCGGTAGTAAATGACTACTGCTATGTTCATTATTACATCCAACAACAGAACACCTCAATCGCTCAATTAGTCTTCCTCTGCACCTGAGTCGACATTGAGGATTGTATTCGGACTGTTTCAGCTCGGTGAGGGCGGGTCTAAGGTAAGACGCTCATGTCAATCAAATGTGTTTTGTCACAACGACAAGAAGCTAAGAATGAACTGATTTTAAAAAGGGGATATTACTTTTAAAGATTAAAAAAATACCACTGGGTGGATTTTTATCATTCTAGGGTGGTTGTGTACACAAACTACCAACACACATTAATGTTCAAACAACTTGGAAAAGTTAGTTTTGCACCCGATGACCCCTTTAAAGTATTTTAAAGATATTCAAGCACAAGAAGGCGTGAAAGAGATCTCAGTGCAATGCTCATGTGCTGTGATAGATCGTCTATGTTCTTTTTTTTTTGCATTTTCATGGACAAATGCACACCAAATTATGTCAGATTGACCATCTGGATGAGTATCCACGTAAACACAGTCGGTTTTATCTCAGCCTGCTAAGGATGAAATCCTAGAATCACCCCCTGTTTTGTTTGCAGAATACTTAAAGGAGTAGTTAACTTTCGGAAATTTTTTTTTACAGATAATGTACTCACCCCCTTGTCATCCAAGATGTTCATGTCTTTCTTTCTTCAGTCATAAGGAAATTATGTTTTTTGATTAAAACATTTCAGGATTTCTCTCCATATAATGAACTTATATGGTTCCCCTGAGTTTGAACTTCCAAAATGCAGCTTCAAAGGGCTCTAAACGATCACAGCCGAGGAAAGAAGAGTCTTATCTAGCAAAACAATGGGTTATTTTCTAAAAAAAATTACAATTTATATACTTTTTAACCTCAAATGCTTGTCTTGTCTAGCTCGGCAAGATGAACGTTTGAGATTAAATAGTATATAAGTAGTAAATGTTTTTAGAAAATAACCCATCGTTTGGCTAGATAAGACCCTTCTTCCTCAGCTGGGATCATGTAGAGCTCTTTATAGCTGCTTTTAAACTGAATTATGGAAGTTCAAACTCGGGGCACCATAGAAGTCCACTATATGGAGAGAAATCCTGAAATGTGTTCCTCAAAAAACACCATTTCTTTACGACTGAAGAAATAAAGACATGAACATCTTGGATGACAAGGGGGTGAGTACATTATCTGTACATTTTTGTTCTG
Organism: Garra rufa; assembly: GCF_049309525.1. Classification (NCBI taxonomy): domain Eukaryota; kingdom Metazoa; phylum Chordata; class Actinopteri; order Cypriniformes; family Cyprinidae; genus Garra; species Garra rufa. The sequence goes on along the minus strand of NC_133380.1, from coordinate 41,022,308 downwards.
AAAGTGAACTACTCCTTTAATCATATACTGCCCATTTGCTGCCAGGCTCCAAAAAGGACACAATCAGGCCAAACTATTGTAACTCAGGTTATACCAGCAGTGCATGTGACATGAATTTCATCATCACACTATGCACCAAACATATGTGTGCAGCCAGACTTTTCGAATCACACATACTCTGTACGCTCAGGTCGCACATGCACCATGAAATTTTTCAAACCAATTAGTTTGTCTGCACTAAGTCAGGCTGTTGTGTCACAGTTGAAAAAGAAACAGAGAAGATGGGATGACAACAACAACAAGCTATCGCAGACGCAACAACAATAGGCTTGAATACTTGAATGTGTTATATCTTCTGAAGGGAAATAGTGACACTGGACATGAATTAATCTTTCTAATTCATTTGCATGTGTTTGCACCCGCTCACAAATGGAGTATACTTTATTAGGCTACACATTTGGTTGTGCACATACACATACGCATATGGGTACAACCATTGTCACGTGTTTTTGAGTTTGTCTACAATAAATACATTAAAGCAAAAGTTCTAAATCCGTTTGTACTGTTGTTGAAATATAATCAAGACATATAATCAGTTGTATTGTCTGTATTGTCATTGCGTTGTGCCACATCCAGTTTCTGAATGTGATTAGTCTACTGTGACAGTATCACTGTTCTCTTTGGTTTTATCAACATTGTGTAAAGGCATGTTCATACCAAGAACAAAAACTATAAATAAAATAAAACAATAACTGTATTAGCATCCACCCCAGCACATGATAATATTCAGTTTTTTTTTAGGCATGTGGTATAATTATGTTGTGTAATTGCTTGAGCTCTTTAAAGACAGGTGGATTCTGATGAAACCAATCCAATGATTTTATTGTTCATCAGCTGAAAAAATAAGTGTTTGGAAAGTGAAATCGCTCCTCTGTGTTATTATAAGTTGTGGGTGTCTTCTCTTTCACATAGAATTACAATTATCGTTAAACATTTATATTTATAGTTATCATCTTTAACCACTCACATCAAACCTTAAGTATATTTTGAGCTTCAAAGAGATAGTTCACCCAACAAATAGACTCTTAAAAATAAAGGTGCTTTAAAATGTTCTTTACAGCGATGCCATAGAAGAGCCATTTTTGGTTCTTTCGCCATAAAGAACCTTTTGTGAAACAGAAAGGTTCTTCAGGTTTTAAAGGTTCTTTATGGAACCATTTAGACAAAAAAGGTTCTTCTATGTTTTAGTGTACAATTCTGTCATCATTTACTCAAACTTATGTTGTTCCAAACCAATGTGAATTTCTTTCTTCTGCTGAACACAATTTTTTAGATTTTAGTAGAATAATGGTAACCAAACAATTGCTGGTAACCACTGATTTCATAGTGTTTTTTTCTCTTTCTCCCTATATAATTGAAGTCACTGGCATCCGTCAGCTGTTTGGTTACTAACATCCTTCAAAATACCTGCTTTTGTGCTCAACAGAAAAATCAGATTTAGAACATTGTGAGGGTAAACGCCTTAAAAAAATATGTTTTAAGAAGTCTTCTGAAGTCACACAGTAGCTTTGTGTGAGAAAATGTAGCTTTTTATTCAAAACAATAGTGTGTTCATCTCCTTCTGTGCTCCAAGGAAGAGAATAAAATAACACGGGTTTAGAACAACATGTGGCTGAGTGGGTGAACTATTAACATTTTAAAGCTATCCAACTTTAATTGCTCTTATGAAACAGCGTATAACTAACTGCTCCTCCACCGCTCGCACCGTCATTGAAATTGTTCTTTTTGTTCTTTATCTCAACAACTGACCTCTCCTCTCCCTCGGCTCTCTTGGTGTGCCTGCAGACATGTTTGAAGCTGGTCACGGTCCTCGGCTGTGAGTCAGGCACCGGCTGCTGCCTCAGATGGTTCGAGTCGCTCCCACTGGCATTTCGCAACTCTCCCAGGATGCCGAGCCCCCTTGTTAAGTGCGTCCTGGTGGTACAGGAGGGCTATGATTCATTCTCATAAACAATAACACAGCTTTCAGCTATTCCGATGAGTAAATCTGAGAGATGAGCATCTACAGAGAGGGAAAAGCTGGAGTTTGCGAGGGAGCAGGAGTGGGTGGTCGTGTATTGATTAAGTCTAATGTGGAGACAGCGCACAGGTCCGCCAGACTGCCGAGAGAGAGAAATGGCTGACTAATTGACTGAGACAATGCAAATTATTTGTGGCTGTTTGGGAACATCAAGATTGATGGCTTCTTTGCTTGTGGATTTAATCGACTTGGTTTTTTACTGTTCTCTGCTGTCATAATACAGGGACAGAGAGAACGAAAGAGAGAGACTCTCTTCACCCATAGAGGGCAGACTGCCATATAGTGATACGTTTGCTGAAGAGTTTTGTAGATTCTGAAGACGTTTCTGTTCATTCTGACATTTTTGTAATAAAAATAGTGATCTAGTGAAACACACACACTCTCAAACCTGTTATACAAACTCAGATTCTGGCATTATGCAGGTTGTGTTTTAAATATTTTTTGGACTTTTTCCCATGATAGCTGTTTTTTCAACAATAAATATTTGGCACGATCAGTGTAGTCCAATTCATGAACAATCGAGTTGATTCTTTTTATCAAATCAAATCTATTTAAATTGTTTTGTTTTGTTTGTTTTAAATAGCATTTTGATTCTTCTACACAAAAAATATAAAGTTATATAATATATATATAGATATATATATATATATATATATATATATATATATATATATATATTTATGCTGCCCTCCAAAGGCAAAGTGCAGTAACTACGCGAACACTGAAACTGAGAAAAATGCCTTTAAAGTTTTTTGACAGCTAGTCAAACACTCTTGTTTCTCTGAAACGGGACAAAACAGTTGTCACAAAGTCCATTTTAAGCCTTACCTCAATTTTGACCAAACGTGTAGTTACTGCGCCTTGCCTTTGGAGGGCAGTATGTTGAAAATGGTTCCTCATATGTACTAAAACATTCAAAGGAATATTGAATTGATAAGGAACCAGTACATTTCTTATGATTCCTGTCCCTAGTGTTGAAGCACAAGTTCAAACACTAGTACACACATCTGACAAGGCTGTCTTTTTTATAAACAACTTTGAGCAGCATCTCAATTTTTGAAAGTTTGATCCTGTGCCACTAATAACATTAAGCTTACAGGGTATTTTGAAGGAAAAGTTCAAATGCTCGACTCCAGCATGGCTTTATGCGTGACATTTTGTTTTAATCACATTACATAAGCAGAGTGTTTCCCTTCTGCTGCATTATACAGTGAGATAATAAAGAGAGCGATATTGCCTCATAATGATATTTCACTGGTGTAGATCGTAACCCCAGCGGAATAAGATTTCCATTCATGAATATCACTAGAGGTTACAGTGGTGTTTGTTTACCGAATAGGTCCAGCATATTTAAATACGAGGGAAAAAATCCATACAAATTGGCTCAATATCAAGAATAGCATGTCTGGTGCGTGTGATGTTTGTGAGAGAATAGTGTTCTTTGATATGAGAAACAAATAAGAAGGCCAGAATAGACGTCTCTCTCCAGCTCACTGTTAGTTCGTATCAGTCTCTTTGTAGTGATAGTGATCTAGTCAGCCCCCGAGACACTTTTTAATGTCACCCAGCTCTCTTTTAATCCTGCGTTCTTTCTGTTTCTCTGATCTGTGTGCAGTTCGAAGAGTTGTACTGTAGAGCTGTGCGTTCATATGCTTCTATGTGTATCTCCTCGCTGATCTTTGTGTATGTGTGCTGTGGCATGTGTGTGGTTTCTCAAAGCTCTTGACAGCCCATTTACTAATCCGAACTTCAGTCAGATACGATCTTTAATACCAGGTGTCTTCTCTCTCCCGTGACACCTCCCCGCAGGCCACCGCGATGCAACGTGCCTTTGAATTATTAATAACTAGGAGATGCCAGGCGGCCTTGATCAGCCCTCTAATAATGTTGATTTTCCAAAAGTTTTAAAGCCATTGCGATTATTGGGATGATTAATGTGACAACCGCTTGGTGGGAGACGTCATATTAGTTCGTGGAGAACTAACGCCGGGGTCTGCTTCTCCCGCTCTCTCACCATCTGATCTGAGAGGAGGGTTTGATAGAAGCTGCAATTCCAAAGGATCGAGGACAGGCAGTTTCTGTTAAATTAGCAGTGTGATCCAATGATGGACTGGCATTGAACATCTCATTATTGCCGCCACAGCTGAGGAAACATGCTTATTAATGCAACAGCAGGATTAGTTATGAAAACTCTTTAGTTATGAAAATGAATTGAGCCCTAGCTTAGCTAGAGATGGAGCTAGGCTCACTAAAACCAGCTGAACATTGGCTTGGCCAAAGAAGTTGACTAACACCATCTTGTATAGCTAAAACCAACCAATCACTTTAGGTTGGGTTAGGTTTTCCACCACCACACTCTTAAAAATAAAGGTTCCAAAAGGGTTTTTTTGCAGCGATGCCATAGAAGAACCATTTTTGGTTCCTCAATGAACCTTTCAGTGAACAGTTCCTAAAATAACCTTTTTCGACTATAAAGAACCTTTTCTGCATTTGAAAGGTTCCATGGACATTCAAGGTTCTTCATGGATGCCAATAAAGAACCTTTCATTTTAAGAGTGCAGGGTAACCGAAAGATAAATTTAGCACTAACAGAGCTTTACTAAAGTTACACATTCATTAATATCTCTGCCGTGAACATGGGGGTCAGTGGCTTGTTAATGAACATAATTTCCATTCATCTTTATGGTCTGTTCTGTGTAACTCAGGGATGATTATAAATGGTCTGGTGGGTGTGGAAGAGAGCCGTGGAAGCACCCCAAGAGTGAACCGCAAATTTATTGTAATTATCTGTAAAATTTGGGAGCCGTGTTTCTGGAGACACAGCATCAGAGCAGATGGCTGAGGGGGCTTGGATAATGCATTACAGAGAGACAGGGGAGACATGGGAAGGAGCCGAGAGAATCTGGGCTGTTTTCTTCTGAAGAAAGAGCAAGCGAGAGAGAGATTTCAGCGCTGGAGATAGACTTGAACAGGCAGTACAACATCTGTACGACGGCGTAGTGTGTGGTGATGACTCCAAGCATATTTCATCTCCACACACGGCTCTACGTGCTTTACGAATCTACTCTTCCTCGCTCCCAGGAGGCCAAACCCGACAAGAAACATCTGGAGGTAGCAGCTCCAGCTATGTGCTAAGCTGTAATAAACTTACACTTGTATTATAGATGTAAGCGTTGGTTGTGTGCAATGAATTAATAATTGCTACCTGCGTGCATCCAATAAATACCTTTTAAGTGAATTCTCAATGCTGTACTTCTGCTGAAAGTAAAATGTGGTGGTACTCGTCAGAACGCAATTAGAAACGTTGCTAACTTTGCAAACAGCAGGTGGCCAGCTGTCAATTTATAGACCGGCATAAACCTGAAAGGTTAACTGATTTCACCTTTGGCTTTCTCAGAAATGTCTAATGGACTACTACGGGTGTCTTATTGGTCAAGCAAGTAAACTTGCTTCTATCTGTCTATTTGATTTACTGTATGACCTTCCAAACTTTTAAACCTCTGGGGTTGACAAACGCACCGGCGCGGTTTGTGGCAGTTTCTCTGATAACCCCAAAGGGAACTTCAATTACTCCATCATTTCTGATCGTACAGATAAGAGCAATACATCAATCAAATCTGTAAAGGGCCTACTTTTATTGTTATACACTCATAATAACAAAAAGCTGTGCTTTTGTAAAATAAAGAACACAAACAGGGTGTGCTGCCTGCCTACATCACTAAAATGAACTGAAACTCAGCGAATACATGACAGAGACATGAGAGAGATATCTAGAGAAAGCTTGATATTTACACTTTTAAACATCAAGGTTAAAACAGCTTCAAACGTCAAATTACTTCAACCTGAATACCTTCAACTTAAAGACACTACAGACTTTCTAATCAGACTTAAAGTGCTATAGAATGGAAAACTGTATTTACCTTGGCATAGTTGAATAACAACAGTTCAGTACATGGACATGACATACCATGAGTCTCAAACACCACCATTTCCTCCTTCTTATATAAATCTGGTGTTTGCAAAAGACCACTGAAAAAGAGGTCAATTCCAACATAACACCGACTATTACGCAATAGTCCTGATCGTTAATAGTTACGCCCCCAACATTTGCATCGTCAGTACATCAGTAAAATAAGGCGAGCCACTGAAGGGACACGGTTAGCTTAATGCTAGCGGTAGCCTGTTACATTGCAGTACATAAGATTTCACTTACCACATAAACGGAGAGATGAGTGCGCTGATGATGGTGAATGATTTACAGATCCTGAGCAACACTAAAAACTTGTGTGGTAAGTACTTGTGTCACTGCAGTATAATGTTACACAGAGCACATGCGATCACAATAGTGAGAGTAAAATGTTGCACATTCAAAAGGGCAGTTTCAACAAACCGCATATTAAAAGCGGCTAGAGCTCCGTAATTAAATATATACTGTATTTCCTCCATGTGCAGCTATTGAGATGAGCAGCTCTGTGAAACAGCCAATCAGAGCAGAGCCCCTCATTAATATTCACGGACCTTCCAAATAAGGCAATAACAGAGCATTTCATTCTAGGGACAAATCCCAGGGTTGTAAATGGACCGTTTCTGGAGATTTTTTTGCCCTTTCCTATGCCATATACCTTCTATGTAGATATCAGAGAACAATTTAAAATATTGTTTCAATGCATTCTATGGCACCTTTAACAAACTTTTCTTAGTTTCTTACTGATGTGTAATTAACATGTATTGGAAATGTAGACGATAACCATTGCTTTAAAATGCTAATTTTCCGCTCTATTAGCGGGAAAACACTGCCCTGTGGCTAGCAAACATTAGCCACGTGCAGATTAGCCACAGCAAGGCTACTTATCATGAAGTCTGGAGTTGTTAAACACATCGTCTCAAAGCTAGAGATATTTTGACAGCTTTATCAATATTCTCTCTCATCAGTGCATTCAGCTGGCAAATGCCCACCGAAGGGCAGCACTGAGATGCCCGGACGGCTCATTAAAAGTTTGGAGGGTGCGGCCAACCAATGAAGTCAGGGAGGAAAGGGTGGACTGTTGCCCCTTTGGAGGAATCTGACCTCTAGGGATGTGAGAGATCAGCTCACTGGGGAAAAGCTGAACCCGGTGCTGGCCTCACGTATTTACTGCCTGTCAGAGAGAGCAGATGAGGGGATGGATGGGGGTTTATCACGCTCATCACAACGGAGGAGAACAATAACAGTTAAAACGAGAACCAAGGAGGAGAATACTAATGAGAGAGAGAGAGCGCGTATGAAGAATGTAGTTAGCAGTGTTGTTTGCAAGTAACTGATTAATAGCATCAACACTGCATTGTTCAGTTTCATGTAAATAGTTCAGCTCTTTTTTAAAGTAGTGCAGCCTTTTTGCGTAACAACAAGCTATTTTTTTTTTACAGAAATGGAGTAGCTTGACAAAAAATGCTAGTCTGCTGTATTTTTGTCACAGATAAGCATACAAACTCGTGTAAATGGTTTAGTTCATTTAGTTTATAATGACCTACTAATTCATACAGCACTTAGAAGTCATTTTGAAAGGTTGAAAAGTGAATAAATATACATCCTTTGTTGCTAAACATGTAGTTTTGAAATATGTTTTATTATTATTATTATTTCGGTAACACTTTACAATAAGGTTCATTAGCTAAACATTAGTTAATGTAATAACTAACATGAACTAACCATGAGCAATACATTTGTTACTGTATTTACCAATCTTTATTAACATTAGTTAACGGAAATACAGTTGTTCATTGTTTGTTTACGTTAGTTCACACTGCATTAACTAATGTTAACAAGATTTTAATGTATTAGTAAATGTTGAAATTAACATTAACACAGATTAATAAATGCTGTATAAGTGCAGTTCATTATTAGTTCATGTTAACTAATGTGGTTAACTAATGTTAACTAATGAACCTTATTGTAAAGTGTTACCATTATTTCTGATGATCATTCAAAACAACATAATTATGATAAAGTCAAAATGATGACATAATAAGGCATATTTTATGAGTCGAAAATATAACCGTTTCATAATTATGAGATAAAAAAGCCATAATTTTGACAGTTTTGTTTTTAATATGACATACTAACTCATAAGTATGACATGAAAGCACTAACGAGTTTGTCAGCAATAACTTTTTGTCCCATATTTTTGATTCATAATTAGGGATGGGAATCGAAAACCGGTTCTTGTTGAGAACCGGTTCCCAGTGTTTCAATTCCATCGAATCGTTTGCAAAATTTGCAAACGATTCCCTTAACGATTCCAGTGGGCACGAATGACGTCATCACGCGCATTGCGTAGCTTACGCTCAGTCAATAAGCACTGGCGCCTAAGCGGAACAAACGCTCAAAAGTCTGGTAGTATTTCACCAAAAAAGACGAAAATAGGGCAACTTGCAATACTCGCAGCGTAGATATTTCCTAAAAGGGAGGAAATACCACTTACATGCTAAAACATTTGCGCACACAGCATGCAATAACAATAAAAGAATGTTGCGTTTTCGATCCGCTCCGGACTAACAGTTCTCAACCCAGCAGCGGCAGCAGCAGCAACAACGTTAGCATGTCCTCGGCTAATAAAGCTGCAGGACTCATTCATTCCCATTATATATTTTCTAGGGAGATGACAAAGATTCTCAGCCCTAAGTACAAAGCCCCAAACAGAGACAGTTTAACTATGCTAATCAACAATTTGTTGTCCCTTTTCTTCCAGATGAGAATCGATAAGGGAATCGATAAAGAATCGAATCGTTAAGCAGAATCGAAAATGGAATTGGAATCGTAAAAATCTTATCAATTCCCATCCCTATTCATAATTGACTTTTTCCTCATAATTTAAATTTTTCATATCATAATTTCAAATGTCTCATAATTAAAAATTTTTAGTATGTCATAATTATGACTTTGTATGTTTGATTTTGTGCCAACTATATGCTTTGATTATACAGTAAATGTATTTTCTTAAGCTTACAAATAGCAACAGTAACTGTCTACACATCTTAACATCTTTAAAACTTGAACCTAATCAGTGTTGTTTTCGCCACTTTTTTTTATGACGATAACGATGACGAGATAAAAATGGCTCGTTGATGACTAAAACATGACGAGACGTGTGTGAGTTTTCGTTGACGAGACGAGAATAGACGAAAATGTTAGTGGGTGGTCCGGCAGACGTTTAAAATGCACGACATTTCTGCTTATTGTGCATGCCAATTAAAACCTAAAAAGTATCTGCCGCTATGGCAAGATTAAATACAAGGTTAAATACTCTTTGCCATACTAGTATGGCAAGCCGTTTTAGCATTATATCCTTGTTTGGTTACGCTCAACACGTCACATTGTTGTCACTCAGACAGACAGACGATTCACCATGATGGCGGCAGTTTGCACATTATTTCAAATATATGTCTTTTATGTCTAAAACCATTCCTTCATTATTGTAATTATTGGTGAAAATAGTCGATCCGAAAGCTCACAATGTGTTGAACTACAGAGCTGCTATTTTCACAACTTACAAGTGACACTACCCAACAGCAAAATACTAACTGACCTACATTAATATGTTAAAAGACTACTTTTCCCCCTTTTTTTGACTAAAACTATACTAAAACCTTTTTGACTTTTCGTCGACTAAAATTGGACTAAAACTATCACATATAGAAGTGACTAAAATTTGACTAAAACTAATAAGCATTTTAGTCCAAAAGACTAAGACTAAGACTAAATCTAAGATGGTTGTCAAAAACAACACTGAACCTAATGTTTAATTTCTACTTATTTGTAACATGTTTGTCTCTTTATAGTAACAAATCCACCTCAATCAACAATACATTTGGGTCATTCCATGTCAACTCAACCCCCGAGGTCCCAGGCTCAAATTTTTGATTTTGCTAATATTTATTGTGAAGAAAGATAGACATGTATAGTGATGAAAGCCAAAATATTAAATGTCACGGATAAATAATTACTGAGTAATCCACTATTTTATAGAGGAAGGTCAAAATGGCAATTCGCAATATTTAGAGTCAAGTTGCAGGGGTCTTTCTGTCAAGACAACTGCATTGAACATACCAGTCAGAGTGCCAGAAATATTCTTTTTCCAAAGTTCGCTTGCCTAAAACTCAAGAAGTATTAAAGATATCACAATATGATTTTAGATTCTAGTTCTTCATAATCCTTTCTTTTAGAATCTTAATTTTCAAGACCCTACATCGTTTAGTGCCAGAGATATGGGAGTCTCAATGCGGCTCCATGTCCAGATTGTTGAATGTTACCCATTTTCAGTGGTTTTTGAAATTTGGTTGATTTGACACGGAATGACCCATTTACTCCCAGACTCCAGTTAAGCAATTTGTACCATTGCATCACATTGTTTTTGGTTAATGTTTACTTCCATATTTATGTTTTTGCACAAAGAACTGTTACATACTTTAAACTATCATACTTACACAGGGCTTTTTTAAAGACCATCGACTAATTGATTAATTGATGTAGTTTTGCACTAGTTTGGCTGAGGGTTGCTTGTTGTGAACTGAGGCCAGTGAGCATCACGATCAGCTGGATTCTGGGTAAAGTTTTGGAGAGTGAGTGGGCGGTAAGAGAGAGAGAGAGTGGAGGGCGGTACCTGTTTGCTGAGCGCTCCTAATGCAAAACAATAAAGCAGAAGCAAACAAGATAAAGAAAATTGAATTTTTTAGCGCCTGTGAGGGAAAATGTGCCGGGGCGGGTGGAGGAGCCCTCAGACTCAGCACCGCAGCTCTGAGACGCATTACCAACACGCCGCAATCATCATGCAGATCTATTTGGCTATTATTCTGTTTTCATAGCCTGAAAGGCTAACGGGGGTTATTCGGCGTCTCCAGCCCTCCAGGAGTATCTCGGATCTGTAGAGCACAGAACATTTGAGCGAGCTTCGTGAGCTTTCGCTATCTCTCCTTCTTCCTCCAGCCCCCCTTTTCGGGATAAATGTTAAACAGATGGGCGATGACAGGACATGTTTAATGATGCTTTAACACCGTGGAAAGAAACTGGCTCCTCCAGGAGAAGAAACACACACAGGGAGACGTTCCTCATCGTTCAGAACATCAGAAGACAGCATCATCTATCAGGCGTACAGCAGGCGTTATCACTCAGCGCCGCTCACCCGCTCTCACCTGAGTCACTTTGAGAAGTCAGGAGGACAAGTAAACAACTTGTTACTGTTCTGGGTAGCAAACCTCTGAAGACTGACACATTTCTGTTCCAATACATCTGCCGTGACACAGAAGCTCACAGATTGAGTCTTAAAAGATGAAGTGTGTCGTCTCTGTGCCTTCAGCGGCATAACACTCTTGTCAAAAGTAATTGCTGAACACACCACAGTCTGCATTTGGTTGGTCAAAAGAAAATCTGCACCATTAGTTGGACCGGTGTTTGGGCCGTTATTTTTCTTCTAAATTTCGTTATAGGTATCTCATGTTATTTGTTTATTTATTTGTCACATGTTTGCATTATGTGAATAAATAAATACTTTTTTTTAGCAAGCTTGTATTGCATTGATCTAAAGCGACAGTGAAGACTAATTACGTGCTTTATTTCAAATAAATGGTGTTGTTTAAAATTTCTATTAAAGAGTAATTATTGGTGGAAGTTCAGCTTTAACATCTCAGGAATAAATTACTTTCTAAAATGTGATTTTAATGGAATTTTTCCAGCCTTTGAGAGCATAAGATATTTCTTTCAAAAACAAACAAACAACAACAAAAATAAAAATTACTCCAAACTTTTGAATAGTGTACCTTTAATGGTTAAATGAAAAGCTTTTAAAATATTTTACCAAAAGTGGTGTCAATGTCATTTAATCGTATTTATTTATTTAGTAATTGATTTGTCAAATTTCCTGTACAACTAGCATCAGTAATAAATCACATTTTCAATTTCCCTTAAATAATCGTAACATAAAAAAATGGTATATTTAAATATGTTAATAATATTAAGAAACTGGATATATTATGGGGGCCATAAATAGTATATAGAAATAGTAAAACAAAGTATTCATTCATTTATTTATTTATTACATCAGATATGATCGAGGCCTGATGGTGCCTGATTGACACTTCTCAATTTAAATCAGCGTGCAGCCCTAAAATAAACATTTTTGTGCATGTGAAGGATGATGTACCTGCATATAGCTATGTTTAGATCATGGATAACAGTTTAGCAACCAAATGGTACATGCAAAAAATATAAAACATTTGGATGTCGATATGAGAGGTTTGTTTAGTTTTGCTTTACTCCTTTATTAATTTTAGCTCAATGTTTGTATTCTGTATATGCGCTATAGCCGAATCTCTGTTTTACTTAGTTTAATAGTTTAATTAAGTTTATAGCTACTCATTTTTCATTCTTGTTCTGAAATACCGTTCAATTTTGTTTGTTGTGGATTTCGGAGTACTAAATAGGCTAAAATTTTGCTAAAAAGTTAGTAAATATTTTGTTATATTTAATATACATGCTGTATAAATAAAATGAATGCCATTGTTTGCAAATATAAGGTTAAATGGTGGATTTAGAGTAAGATCAATTTCTCTTTCATGAGTTTACTTCCTCTTTTTTTGGCCAGATTTCGTTTCTCCATGTTGTACAGTTCATTTTATGAATTATTTTATTTTTTTCACATTTTGTTTTGTTGCAGCATTATGTTAAACTGCTTTAAATTAATTTTTCCCCACATCAATTTACACTCCATACTCCATAATAATGACAAAGCAAAAAACAGATGTGCAAATTTTACAAATGTATTAAAAATAAAACACTGAAATAAGTAGATTGCATAAGTATTCACACCCTTAACTCAGTCCATAGTTGAAGCAGCTTTACAGCCTCAAGTCTTTTTGGGTCTGATGTGAGCATCTTTGCACATCTGCATTTGGCAATTATCTGCCATTCTTTGCCTCACCTTTTCACCTCTCCATCTCTGTCAGACATTTTCTAGAGTCCTAGTTGTTCCAATCGTCTTCCATTATGGAGAATGCTTCTGTCAACCTTCAATGCAGCAGATTTGTTTCTGAACTCTTCCCTAGATTATTGTAAACTCTGGGGGCAAGGCTTCTAAACGTGGTGTTTTTAGGGGCGTGATATTTATATGATTGATTTGTGCACTAAGATCTGCGCTTATTTCTTCATTAGATTGATAAATGAGGCCCTATGTGCTTTTGTAAAATAGTGAACCACATTAGCAGTGTGCTAAAAACAACCCAGAACAACTTCCAACTGCATTGGAATTTTCTCTCTTTTTTTTGTGTGTGTTAATACTTATTACCATATTTAAATCCATCCCACAGTCCACAGTGTGCCGACTGTCTCCCGTCTCCAGTCCAGAAAGTGTGCAGGTTTGACGTGGGCGTGCATATGACCAATCTGCTATCAGCTGCATTAATACTCAGTCTGCATAATAAAACAATGACAGTGTGAATAAATAGAAAGAAATGCACTTGTCATCTGTTACCAAGATGTGTCACATCTGTCATGTGATGGTCAGAACCGTGGCTCGTGTTTGTGGTGTGAGCTTGTTTGGACAATTTGTTCCAGAATATGTCAAATGAAAAGCTGTTTTCATGATTCTGTTGTCTCAATGCTGCTTTTCATCCATGTTTCAAATTAATGAGCGCCCGCATTTGAGTCAGTGACATCGATAATTATCCAATGTGTTTCTGAAATGAGAACGAGACTCTGCTGTCTTGCTGGTTCAACAGAGTTCACAAGAGGACAGCAAACAATGACAGGGTCATTTGTGGACTGGTGCTTTATTTATTTATATTAATAGTGTCTTATTTATATATTTACTCACTCAGATCCTTACTGGAGAATGGAGAAATTCTAGTTCCATACTGCAAGCAATGATAATGAAAACTACATTTGTACATTTAGACTAGTATTACATCTATACTACTTACATATATACTTCCGCTCAAAAGTTTGGGATCAGTAAGACTTCAGTAAGGCTGCATTTATTTGATTAAAATTACTTTTTTTTTTTTTTTTTTTTTGCAAATTTTGCAATTTTGCAAAATGTTATTACAATATAAAAGAATGTTTTTTTTTATTTTAATGTACTTTAAAATCAGATTTATTCCTGTGACGCAAAGCTGAATTTTCATTAGCTGTTACTCTAGTCTTAAGTGTCACATGATCCTCCAGAAATCATTCTCATATACAGATTTATTATTAGAATTATTTGTTTAAAACCTGTGATTTTTATTTTTTTACTTTTCTTAGGATTATTTGATGAATAACAAGTTAAAAATAACAGCATTTATTCAAAATATAAATATTTTCTAACAATGTAAATCTATGCTATCACGTTTTATTAATTTAACACATCCCTGGTGAATCAAATTATTAATTTCTTTCAAAAAATAGCCAATAAAAATTTACTGACCCCAAACTTTTGAACAGTAGTGTAAATAAAGAAATGCTGTCCTTTTTAACATTTTATTGATCAAATTCTGAAAAAAGTATCACAGGTTCCTAAAAAAAATTAAGCAGCACAACTGTTTCCAATGTTGATAATAAATCAGTATTTTAGAATGATTTTTGAAGGATGAAAATGTAACTTTTTAATTCAATTAAATTAAAAACTAAAGATATAAATAAAATTTGAATGTATATCAATATTGAAAAACATTGTTTTACATTGTAACAATATTTCACAATCTTACATTTTTTTCCTGTATTTTTGGTCAAATGAACACAGCCTTGATGAGCATTGGAAATATTTATTTATTTATTATTTTTTATTTATTTATTTTTTTTAAATATCTTCACTGTCACTTTTGATCAATTTAATGAATCTTTGCTGAATAAAAGTATTTATTTCTTCTAACAACAACAACAACAATATTAATGACCCCAAATATTAGTATGTGTGGGGTATACATATAATGTGCATTTATTTATTTCTTTAATTCATATTTTTTAAACAAATTACAGATTTCTATACACGTTCTTTAGATATTATACAATTATACAGTAATAAATAACAAGACACAAAAACCAACCTTCAATTTTGGTCTCTAGATATGGCTCATGTCCTTTCGACAATTGATTTTTTTTTTTTTTTTTTTTTTTTTTTGATTTATCACTTGCCTGGAAGGACTCATAAGTCTGACCACTCAGAAATGTAATTACTCACCTCTCCTCAACAAGTGTCACGATTTGAGATCCTGTCATTAATGCCTGTAGCACAAACCTTAGTGGACAAGTTACTCACTAAAACGTAATACTCAGTATTAGGGGTTTGTTCAGAACATCAGGTTGCTTAAAACATCATTTATCAGCAGCATTTCTCTTGATTATTAAATGCACACCTTCTGTACTGACAGTACTGACACATAAGCTTTGCAGTAGTTCTACGTCACGTAGATTCGCACCTGTCCCCATGAGATGGAGAGCACAGGAGGCAATAATCTTCCCAACTCATTAACTCCCAAATTAATTGATAAGTAAGCGGGGCTGGTGGGCATGTAGGTGTCTTATTAAAGTTCTTCAAAGCCTGAGAGATGTGCTTAGGCGCTAACTTTGATCAGTAATTGCAGAGTACTTTTGCACAATTAATTGATTACTCTTGGGAGCGCAGGTTTTCCAAGTTCTCCGTGGTTGGAGTTGTTCTTTTTAGTTGCAAAACCGTTAAAGTGTAACAGTTAGAACTGCTCGTCCTTCTTTCTGTCCCTTCTTAGTTAAAAACTGTATTTGGCTTCCTCGTTTGCACTTAGCCATTATGGAAATGATGAATGAATTTTGGATTGGCAATGAATAAAATCAGAGCGCATCAGGAATTGGTTGCTTTGCCAAGGGGCCTCTGGTTCCTTAAGTGCACATGACTGAAGTGGAAATTTGGAATGAGTCCAAGGCAGCTAACTATAGAATAAGCTTAACCTGATTTCTATAAGTTGCTGTAATGCTAAATGAAATGAATGTCAGATCCAATAAGAAACCTAAAGTAACGTTCACCCAAAAATCATTTACTCGCTGTCATTTTATCTCAAACCTGTGTGACTCAAACTTTCTGTGAAACAAAAAATATGTTTAGCAGAATGTTTATGCTGCTCCTTTTCAGCCAAAAAAGACAGGGAGCAGGGAATCAACATTTACAGTAGAATACTTCATATGACTTTTGAAATCATAAAGTAATCCAAATCTAATTTAAGAGTTTAACATTTTCTGGAAAATTCCACTCACTATTCATAGCTCTAGCTAGAAAATAAAACTGTAACTAACGTTATAAATATATATTGTATTATAGGTACTGTTATATACTGTAAAAAAAAAAAAAAGTTGTTTAAAAAAAAAAACAAAAAAAAAAACGCCCACGACCGATTCCATTGGTTTATAACTAGGTATATTCAGACTAGACCCAAACATGCACATTTCTTTGTAGACAATTGTGTAATTGATTTGGCCATATTACAGTGTGGTCATTTTAGTCAGATGAAGTTATCGTTTACTAATAAACACTTTATGGCGGCACTTCCGGCTTCTTCAGGCTGAATAGCGCTTCATTCATATTTCCTTGAGGATCAGCGGATCAGCACAAAGTTGGGATATTATAGAGGAGCGCGGGGCACAACCTAACACTTTTTGAATTTCGCGGTTTATGTAAATCCACGTGGGGTTCAGAGTACATTATTTATCCACATTATTTTCACACTTGTCTAGTACAAATATATCACTTTGTTTCATATTTACAGTGTATACGTTTTTCGTTATTTACCTCAAAAGAAAGAAAGTGAAACGTGACAACATGCCCCGTAGGTGGGGTACATTGTAACATCTGAGGGGCACGTTGTAACACGACCATATGACAGCTTAAAATGTTATCTGATCCAATGAAAAAAATATACACAACAAACTAAAATATTTTGTCAATAAAATACATGTGTTTTTCAAATTAAGTAATGACGTTTTTTTTTTTTTTTAATAAAAATAATCTAATTTTGGAGTTTGACAATGAACACATGGCAACAATGCTTGGAACGGCCCTGATCGCAACACACAGCTGTACAGTAGTTCAAAACAATGTGGACAAATAGATGAAACACATTTAGACATTCAGAAAAACACACACAGCTCTCATAGAACACCACACACATAAACCAGCCAAAATGCTTTACATTTCTTGAAATAATGACGTCTGAACATTAAACATTGATTGTCAGCCTTTATTCACCTGTTTCTTGTGGTTTCTTATCAAATCCTTAGAAGTAAATAGTGTAAATTGCATCGCTAATGTCATAGAATAGCATAGTTTAATAACAGCGGGGCATATTGTCACACAGTGTTACAGCGTTCCCCATCTGCGCCACTGGAGTTTAAAGCAGGTTAGTGTCTTCTGCTGGTTTGCGAAGCATTAATAAACCATCTAAACTGATAAATAACAAATTGGAGATTAAAATAATAGCAGATTTGTCTAATTTTAAATGAATACTAAAAATAGAAATGAAAAGTTTACTTCAGCCAGAAATGTACTTTTACTATGGTAAAATAAATATTCAGCGATATCTTCAAAAGGCTTTTGAATTTTGGTGCTCTTTATTCTCTGCATAGTGTTGCTATGGCAACTAGTAAATACCATAAATTTGGTTATGCTAGCATGTGTGGAAATATTTAAACCACGCGTGTTACAATTAACCCCGCGTTAGTTTGTGCCCCGCTCTACTCTACACAAATGGTGATAATTGACTGTATTTTACAAATGGACTAACACAAACTTAGCCAGCTGTTTTACACTTTAAAGCACAACTGTATTTGTTGTTGTTTAAAGAGATGAATATCCTACGTTGCTCAATGCATCACAAATGTTACTTTGTATAAAGTGTTTAATGTTTTCTTGACAAACTCAGGCTACATCCACACGAAGCCAGTCTTTACGAGCATGTAACCCAACATCTGCCCCTAAACCTGACTATTTGTCAATAAAACACAGACATAACAGGCAGATACAACTACAGTCACAATTTATTTAAAAAATATGAATATTCCAAGTCTTCCGAGGCAAAACGATTAAAAAAAACCCCCCGCAAATTTAAAAAAATGCTGCCAGGCAGAAGAAGCCTTTCATCAGCCTTGGTTGTGAAATTCTATTGGCTCTTTTGTGTCTCGTGACCGATTGCTAATGTTTGGGAGTATCTTTTTGAATGAGATGTGAGCATGTTAATGAAGCGGGATCATTATCAGCAATTAAAAACTTCTTTGCATAAATATATTGTATGGCTTCAGAAGACTTGGAATGCAACACGGCTTGTTTGTAATGCTTTTATACTGTTTGTTTATGGTCAGTTTTTGCAATAAATACCTGTGACTGTACTTATATTTGCCTATTGTTTTTTATATTGTTCAGAAGTGGTAGGTTTAGGGTAGGGGTGGGTTTAGGTGCTCCAATCAAAGTATACATTTATAAAAAAAAAAAATACATATATATATATATTTTTTTTTTTTTTACAAATGTAAGCAAACAATTAAATTAAGACAAACAACTGAAAATAACATTTAAGCGTACCTTGAGTGTTAACGTGCGATGCCAAGGGGGTCCTAAATTGTTTTACTTGAAAGTAGCTGTAACTTAATAAAACCTAGTAAGTATAGCAACTAAGTAAAGATAACTAACTATATCTAAGTAAGGTCAACTATTGGATTTTTTTAGCTCTAATTTACAGTGATTCCTGGTTCCTGGATTGAGCCACAAAACCAAAAATTTTATTTGTGCATATAGCCTACATATAAAAATATAAATAATAATGTAGCAGAGAAAATATATGAACATTTATTGCTTAAATATGCACTTAAGCACATTAATAATAATATTTAGTGTAGGTCAGATTTTATCAGTATCAGCAAGGTTCCCATTATCCACAGATAAAACACTAGTTCACTCTGATGGCCAGGGCAATTTGGTATTATTGTCTTATTTGTCCGCATTTGTGTATATAAAAATAAAAATATATAAAAATAAAACCAGACCTGCGAGTTTGTCAGATGTCTTACTGAACTTCAGTGGATTATCATCATATCCTAAGTTTGTGCTTATCCACGATCCTAATGTAGATATAAAGACTATACATATAAATATATATTATTAAAAAATCTGCTAAATCTCAAATAGTGGATCATTTTTATCAACATCGCCAAGCTCTAAAACTGCTTAATGTTAAAGCATATGTGCTTTGTGAACTTTAAATAAAATCTGACTTAATTTAATGTGCTATAGCATAGGTATAGGATTATATCGTGGCCACAAATTTAGAATTCGTGAGCCGCACATTTTACACAGCTCTGTTCTGCCCAAAGTACTCAGAGATGCCGTGACCAAGCGTTTGATTGTAACTTAATCTAATTCATTTTAAGTAAAAAAAAAAACAAAAACAGTTTTGCCAGTTGATTCAAACTAAAATCACTGTTGTTTGTGCTTAATATTTCAGTAGTACAACCAAACAGTGCAGATCATTCATAAAAATGTGTATATAAAAGAATGTGCATGCTCAAGCATCTACAACAATAAGCTCTGCTTTACTATAAACTAATGAAACTGGGGGTGGGCAGAGTAATGTTGTTTGTGCTGCCTTTAAAATTTAAAATTTAAAGTTTATTTAACTCAAAAATCCAAGTTGTCACGTAGTACAACTTAACACTTCACGTTGACTAAACTTAAAATTTTAAGTCAGCACAAACACACATACTTTTTTTTAAGTTAAAGCATTTTAGTGTGAATAAATCTCCTAATTTAAAAAAGGCCACTTTATCAAAATGAATAAATAAATAAATACATCCTGGATAAATGTAAAAAATGGAGTAGAACTAATTACAGACCTTACTTTTTCACTCAATGTGTCAAAATGATGGATCAGGTCATATACTTTCTCTGAATGAAAACTAGTAGTGAGAACATTCTTCAAAACATCTACCATAAAGTCATTTGTTCATCCATGTTTAGAACGACAAAACAAAAGTAATTTTTCTTTCAAAAAAGAATTAGCATTTTTGTCTCTGTAAGTGTTGATAAAAGGAATGCTTTTCTCATCACTTCATCTTGTCCTTAATAATTCCCCTCTAGATGAAAGTTTGTAAGGTCACATGAAAGGCTCATTTACTATCATCACAACAGTTTTGGATGCTTAACTTATGTCCTGTAATGATCCCCCAGAAATATCACCTTTAATGAACTTCCAGACCTCCCTGTTTATGTTCATCATGTTGTGGTGGAGGTAACTAATGGCCCTCATACATTAAGTAAATGAGTTTTGCTCAACTAGTGGAATTACAATGGCTGAGGTCTAATGAGCTCGCATGTGTTTCCAGGGCTTTTTGCCGCACAGAGGGAAGTCAATGTGTCACACCTTAATCACTTCAACTATAAAGCCTCTAATGTGATTGCTTTATAAGCTAACGGTCATGATACAATAACAGCTATTCCTTACTCATTTAAAACAGTTCGAGACCCCGTTGAGATGCTCAGCACCTTGTCATCTTAATGTTTTGATCTCAAAAACCTATTTTAAAACTAAATTATTTATTTTTGTGATGGTGCCCTACAAATATAAAATAATACTAATAGTAAATACTGAGCAGGCCAATTTAAACATTTGACTGGTGGTTTTGAGCTGAAATATTTTGATGAAAGCTGTCCTTTTCAGTGTCCTTTTCTTTTCACATTTCAGTCTTCTTTTCACATACCTCTTTACTTTCTGTTCCTCTGGTTGTTTGTTCTGTCTATTGTTGTCTGTCTATTGTGAGGAGTCCATCTGTAGGATGTGTATGTTGTTCATTTAGTGTGGAATGAGCTTTGGTCAGTGGAGGACAGAGGGAAAGTAAATGCTTCTTCGTCCTCTATATCAAAGGGCCGTGTGAAATCATGTCACTCAAACTTTGTCAGCTCACTGTCAAACACAAAAAGCCTGTCTCCTTTGACATTTCAGTGTCTAAAAATCCAAGTTCTGATGAAAACAGCATAGTTCACACATAGTTGTCACCACTGTTGTTAGTAGTATCGACTGGAGGGTACAAAAAGTATTTCGTGTTTGTAAGTTTCACATACAGATATGTGACCGTGGACCCCAAAAGCATAAGTGTCATAAGTGTTTTGTTTTTTTTTAAATAGAGATTTATACTGTATCTAAAAGCTGAATAAATAAGCTTTCCATTGATGTATGGATACAACAATATTTGGCCAAGATACAACTATTTGAAAATCTGCAATCTGAGGGTGCACAAAAATCTAAATACTGAGAAAATCGACTTTAAATTTGTCCAAATGAAATTCTTATCGATGCATATTACTAATCAGAAATTAAGTTTTGATATATTTATGGTGGAAATTTTTACAAAATATCTTCATGCAACATAATCTTTACTTAATATCCTAATGATTTTCGGCATAAAAGAAAAATATATATAATATATATATTTTTTATTATAAATGTATTTATCCTTTTGCTTGTAATTAATCATTAGACTGTTTATTTTCCTTCAGTAAGCTTGAGAATGTTTTACTTACTTGGGTGTGCATTATTTTCTAATAATTCAATGGTCCGTTGTCAATAGACAAATTTGGAGTAGACGTTACAGTTATGTCACTTGCAAAATACTACATTTTACACTAACATTTTACATTTACCTATTTTATCTCACAATTCTGCATTTTTTCCCCTCATTTATATGTTGTATTTCAGACTCAATTTAACTCAACAATACCGAGTTTGTCAGTTCTGAGGGAAAAAAAGCCGAAAGTGTGGGATAGAAACTCATGATTTTGAGCTGAGGGGAAAAGGGAGAATGTCTTTTCTTATTAGAATTGTGAGATATAAACTCGGAATTGTGAAAATAAAGTCTGAATTTTGAAATATAAACTTAAATGTACTTTTTTTACTCTTTTATTCAATGACTTCCATAGACTGCTACTTAAAAACTGTCATTAAGCCTCACAGCCTCATTTTCATCCAAGAAAAAAAAAATTTAAAATGCCATCTACCCTGTCTAAGGTCTTAGCATTGGTCATATAAAACCCAAAACACACACAGGCACCATCAGAGATAAGAGGTGCATTTTCTGCTCCTCAGGTCTCATTCACTAAGCTTCCTACCCACCCCGTTGAATTTATACATTTATAACAACAAATTAAGTCAAGTCCTGTCTTGCCCTATAATTTTTCACATTCTAAAAGCTGTTTCACTCTGAAATATTTCACAATACTTACTTCTGTTGACTCATGACTTTAAGTTTGCTGAGCAGGACACTAATTATGAGATGGTGTAAAATCAAAACTGTTTGGCTTTTGTTACATTTAAATTGTCATTGCCTTATTCTAGTTGTAAAGGTTAAAACAAAATTAAGATACCGACAAACTGTAGTGTTTAGTTGGATTTGGACTCGGACTTGAGTCCGACTCGCCACATTTTGGACTCTGACTCGATTGGTTAAAGACTTGGACTCGACTCAGACTCGACTTAAGTGGACTCGAACCCAACACTATTAGTCCTAGTGACTACCTTGTAACCTTTCCAGTTTCCACACTATGCACAGCAATATCAGAAAGGGACGTTAGCCTGTTACATTGCAGTACATAAGATTTCACTTACCACATAAACAGATGAGTGCGCTGATGATGGTGAATGATTTACAGATCCTGAGCATCACCAACAAGCATCTAAACTTGTGTGGTAAGTACTTGTGTCACTGCAGTATAACGTTACACAGAGCACATGCGATCACAGTAGTGAGAGTAAAATGTCGCCGATTCAAATTGGCAGATTCAACAAACCGCATATTAAAAGCGACTAGAGCTCCGTAATTAAATATATATTTCCTCCATGTGCCAGTTATTGAGATGAGCAGCTCTGTGAAACAGCCAATCAGAGCAGAGCTCCTCATTAATATTCACAAACCTTCCAAATAAGGCAATAACAGAGCATTTCATTCTAGGGACAAATCCTAGGGTTGTAAATGGACCTGTAAAACCGTTTCTGGAGATTTTTTTGCCCTTTCCTATGCCATATACCTTCTATGTAGATATCAGAGAACAATTTAAAATATTGTTTCAATGCATTCTACGGCACCTTTAAACTACTTTACAGATCAAGTCATAAGCAGAGTTCTGATGAATAATGCATGTGCTCATTTTGTCTGTAAAAGCCTGTGGAATGCTGGCCTGGTTCACATCTACTATATATATGGGACAAATCACATAATGGGATTGATATTGTGTCACAAATGCTGTCGATAGAGTTTAACTTGTGCTTAAACCAGAACTTTCCTTTAAAAATAACTCTATAATGGGTTACGTTGGAAAAATAAAGAAAGACAGTGTTACCTACGCTTCCTCCCATGGATGACAAAGGCCGGTGTGGGATGTAGAGAATTCTCCAGGTGTCGTCACTGTGCTGATGAAGTAGAGCTCAGGGAATGTGGGAAAATGAGCAAATGAGCAGATTGTATGAGACTGAAGCATGTGGGTTGTGTCCATAGAGATGTTTAGTGAGCCACAGTCTTGTACGGTGTGTGTTTGTGTGAGCAGAACAGAGGACACGCACACGTTTCCTCCCCCTCACCGGTGGAGCTCTCTCATGGAAATTTCCGCCCGCTTTATGTTCGTGTCAGATGTACTTTGGTTTTATCTGTAGCAGATGCTTTTCACATAACATTTAAATAATCACATAAGCAGCTCGACCCAGTGCTGCCAGATCCATTCAGCACCTTCACTCTCAGCTCCAGCACTTCCACAACATCCTTACAAACCAACAGGAAATCATTTATTTACAACCCATCCATCCATACATTACATGTATATGTGACCCTGGACCACAAAACCAGTCATAAGGTTAAATTTTACAAAACTGAGATGTATGCATCATATGAAAGTTCAATAAATAAGCTTTCTATTGATGTATGGTTTGTTAGGATAGGACAATATTTGGCCGAGATACATATTTTAAAGTTCTGCAATCTGAGGGTGCAAAAAAATCTAAATACTGAGAAAATCACCTTTAAAGTTGTCCAAATTAAGTTCTTAACAATGCATATTACTAATCAAAAATTACATTTTGATATATTTATAGTAGGAATTTTGCAAAAAATCTTCATGGAACATGATCTTTACTCAATTTCCTGATGATATTTGGCATAAAAGAAAAATCAATAATTTTGACCCATACAATGTATTTTTGGCTATTGCTACAAATATACCCCAGCGACTTAAGACTGGTTTTGTGATCCAGGGTCACATATTATCTATATTATTATTAATTAGTTATTATAGTTACATTTTGAATTATAAATAGCACAAAAGCATTATTAAGCATGAACCATTCATTTATTTAAAGCAAGAAAAAACAAAAATCCCCTTCATAGATGCTATTTGTCCCTGATGCTGTTGTGCCTTTTTCTTGTTGCTAATGATTATCCAACCATTAGCCGTTTACAAATTAGCCTATTAGTGGTTTACGTGAGATCTCAACAAGGATGAGCTTGATGTAGAATCAGCTTTGTGGTGTTTGTCGCAGATTAAACATAATCAGGCTTGTTTGAGCATGTATTGTAGGGTAATCCTGCTTTCCGTGCGGATCGTCTGTATCGTTGTATCTGCTTCAACGTGCTGTTGACATTTCAACATCTGTTTTCTTAAGCACTACAGCTGCTGTCAGAATGTGCGGAACCATCCTGAAGACACTTTTTTAGAAGTCTCTGGGTTTATTCCCCTCCAGCGAACAGCCGGTTGAAGTGACGGGTGTGACGGCGTGGTTTAGAGGTGCTGGAATGATTCTGAAAGCAACTGCGATGCTGAACCTCGTTTCAACTCTCGGACTTGTCACTTTCTCAACAAGGTTTGATTTTAGCAGACGTCGGGAAGCCCTGGGGATTAGACAACTTCTGGAATATTGTGCACTGAGTGGGAGCAAGACCTGTGACACAAGAATAGAGTTTGCCCTGATTCCACGATGTAGAGTAGAGTCAGTCCGCTCCCGCCGTGTTGGAAAGGAAGGCAGAAAGTTTGGGTTGTCAGACTTTACCATATAATTGAAAGGCATATTAACATACTCATGCAAATTTAATGACCTAAACCTTTTCCAGGAGGCGGGAGAACAACTGTTTGGCAAACAAATGTGTTATAAATACTTTAACAAACCACAAAGCCATAATAGAAAAGTAGGTCAGACTTACGGTGGATGGTGAAACCAATCAGGCATACAGCTGATCATTCAGGCTTTTGACTTTTGCCATAAAGTCTGGTCTACTTTGCAGCTTATTGCTATCAAGAACCACCCACTTACACAGGAAGAGACCATCTGACTTACATGTGAAAGGGTTAGTTCACCTTAAAATGTAAACATTTATTAGGGATGCACCGAATGTTTGGCGACCAAAATTGCGGAATAAGCAAAATAAGCAAAAGGGGCAAATAAATGATAGCGAACAATGCCGTGAGAAGCGCGCACTAATGCAGCAAACATGTGGTCAGTGTGGAAGCATTTAAAACTGTCCGAGAAAGAGGCAAAAATCATTCCAAGCAGCGACAGCGAGAGACTGTTTAGTGTCACATCGCATGTCTTCATGAGAAGAGAAAGGTTACTGTATGATGACTGAAATCATCCATTAGTCAATCAACTCCAGAACGTTCTGTTGTCTAATACACCAGACACCAATTGTGTTTATTCTGACAGCAGCTCCTTAGCCAGGATTCAAGTCCAAAGTGCGAGGAAAATCTGCGATGAGAATCATTCATAAATCTGCTGCTGTCAGCAAAAAGTCGTACTGAGGTCTTCTTACGGGTTTCCGCCAAAATAAAAGTCAACATTCATAAATGTTAGTATTGTAATTTTACTGTTGTTCTGTAAAAGTAAGAAAAATAATAATAAAAAAAATAATGTTAACAATCATTAGCAGCTCTATTAATACATTTATTCTAACATTCTCCTTTGCTCAGCAAGGCTGCATTTATTTGTCCATTAAAAACACATGCCTGATTCAAGAAGGGGCTCTTAGAAATGGCCAAATAATATTATTTCACTAACTTATTTATTTTAAGTTAAATTGTGGTTTGTTGGTAGGCTATAATGTCTACTAGAAATGTTAAAAATGTTCAGTGTTAGATATTTTTAAATTGTTGTTTTGTCATTGATTTTATTTCTTTGAAATGCAAGACAAAACTGTAAAAAGTAAATATTGGCTATTTAATTTATGCAATGGTGAAAAAAATGGCAAAATACATGGGGGAAAAACATGAAAAACCGTGTTCAGTAGTGTTTAATTTTGTTCGGCTTCGGCCAAGTATTTTCATTTCAGTGCATCCCTTACATTTATATCATTTACAACATTACACCCTATTAGTTTTCTTTTAAGGACAAAACAGTTGAGTATTAAGGGCCATATGAGCCATAATTCATTCTGCTGCTCTCAGACACTGTTTTTGCTCTCATAGTCACATATTTTAACACACACATTCATTCATTTTTATCATTTAAACTGACACATGTCTACACCAGACATGAGCAGCACTGTGCAATGCGACAAAATACTATAGAACCCATTATAATCAGTGATGCTCAAAATACTGGGGTAATTATGAATGTATTTCTGTCTTCAGGAAAATTTTGATGCCATTTTCTTTTCCTCTTACCTCTGTAAAATACACATTAGAGTGTTTATGAAATGCTATGTTGCTGTTCTATAAGTGCCAGCAGCTGTCAGAGAGTGTGTTTGCATTTTCATCAAAATCAGAATCAGAAAGAGCTTTATTGCCAACTGTGTATAATAAAATATTAATTTAGCCTGTCTGATGTTTTTGTTATGTTTTGCAGTTGCTTCATGTTGCAGATATTTTTTTATTTATTTTTTAGATGTTTGTTTGTTTGTTTAAGGTTAGTTTGATCAATAACAGAGCAAAATAAACAATAAATAAAATAATAATAATAATAATAATAATAATAATAATAATAATAATAATAATAATACTACAATAAAAACTAAATAAACTTGCAGCACGTATAGGAATTGGCCTATTTGATTGTCAAAAAGCAGCAATTAGAATCGGTCACAACAAATCCTAGTCAGTTCATCCTTAACTGGAAT
>NC_133380.1:40946799-40994620 GCF_049309525.1 Garra rufa | reverse complement strand
CAGTTTTTTTCCTTATGTGGCAAGTAGCCGTGTAATAAGCGGGATAATGTACAGGCAGCCGGTAGTTATCGCAGAAATAAGCCCCTTCAGTGTGATACAAGACCCTCCGCTTCGCGTCGGGTCCTGATCACACTGTCGGGGCTTATTTCTGCGAGAACTACCGGCTGCCTGTACATTATCCCTTACATATATATATATATATATATATATGAAAAGTTAAAGTGTATATGTGTGTGTGTAAGCAGAAACATGTGAAACAATATAGTATTTGTATTTACTTGGTATTATTAATATAAAGCCTACAGTATCATATTTGATACACATATTTCAAACATGGTCAACATGGTCAAAACTGAAAAAAACTAAACAAAAACAAAAACAGCAACATTCTCTATGCCGTCTGGTTGATAGTTTATACTTTTATAGCAAGTAAAAGGCCTTTTAATAGAATTGTAAAACACCCTTTTTCAGGTTCATGTGTGATTTATTTTATTTATTTATTTTACTTTGTATGAACTAAACATAAGTAAACCTTTTATATTGTTAGTTAAATTGAGCACTTACTGAACTAAAACAACTTCACAGCTTAAATTACATAATTTTAGAAAAAACAAGATCATCAGGCTTTTGAGGAACATTTATTTGATTATTTCCCAATCATCACTGCATTGCATTGCATTATATGTTTAAAAACTGCAAAGCTTTAAACATAAAAGTGAGCATTTCATTTACTAAGCAATGTTATTGGAAGTTACAGAGAGACAATGTAAGTAGTCTGTTATACTGTTATAAAGATCTCACTGATTTATATTATGAGCTATCAGAATTTCATCTTTTGGCAATATACAGTGCTTTAGTATTATAATATCAGTGACACCACAAGTCCAGTGATTATTTAAAAGACTGCAGCAGCCAATCAGATTCAGTCACATCCAAAAGGAGCAGCTAGAAATTCTCTTCCTAAGTAGTAGCTCACATTATGATATTTAACTTGGGCTGAAACTGCAGGCAGATGTCCTTGACTGGAGTCATTGTGAATGTTAATGATTGACTGTTTAAAGACTGCATGGCTCGTGGTCCACTTAGCCGTGCTCGCATTGCAGAATATTAAGGACATACATTTTAATTTGCAGTTTTGCTGTCGCTGTTATGAAGCGTTTGATTAATGGCGTTCTAAGCTCGTTTCAATAATTCATGAATAATTCTACTTTATGGTCATGAATACGTTCCCAAATCCCAAATCTTATTCTGCTATTTTATACATGTATAATGTACACATGAACTTGCAAAAGGCTGCACAGTTTCGCTTGTTCAGAAGGCTTTGCTTGTGTTAATCTCAAAAAGCGTTGAGGAATACAGACACAATAATGATTGATAGATAAAAATGGCTTGGTGAGAGATTAATAATGGAGTTGGAAAACTCAGGCTTTGCTCTGACAGACAGGAAGCAGGTCAGACAGTGATAGAGACTGACAGCAAAAGCTTGTTTGCAATGACTGCTGGTTCCCGTGGTACGGGGGCCACCGGGGAAGGGCCCGACTGCGGTGCTTCCTGACCCCGATGTGTTCCCATCCAGCTGCACAGAGTCTCACCCAAAGGGTAGCGGGTTGTCTGAGCGACTACTTGAGCCGTCTCTCACTCTGGAAACTTCTACAGCCAAAAACAGGAGGGCGTGGGGCGGAAGAGTCACTTAGCAGATGGATGAATAAATTATTTAGTGATGCTTCACTAAATCAGCCGTGTTATCGAGCATTAAAACGTGGGAGTGGAATGAAGCGGTTTCACTGACATCTAAGAGAACACAATGACAAGAAGTGGACTGACGCTTGATGAGGCATTTCAGTACAATACAGTTGAATGAAGCATTGTGCTCAATAAATATGTATTGAAATATCACTATTGTTATTGAAAGAACTGAACAGACAGAGACTCATCATAACCGTTCAGTAACAATGGTTGGAGTTAGTATCGTTTAATCAAAACACCCATACAACATTATTGCTGTGTTTATGAAGTGACAAAACCATAATTAAATGGAAATATTTTGGCATTCGTCGGCCGCCTGGCACTAGAGATGAGTTTTTCTCCATTTGCACATTTTCGGCGTCAGAGAACTTCGCTGAGTGAAGCGATCCGTTCTTTTTTACCCGAAAACTTATTTGTTATAACTAATTGTTATTTAACTATGGTTTGATTCAAATATTTCTCTTTGTTTGATTACTTGCAAATGAGGTGCAACCACTTAAATGCTAATTTCAATGACAGCATCTAAGGCAGATACTGTGTTCATGTATTCAACCAGGACAAATTACAGCTGGTTATTGGTTTATACATTTGAAACTATGCATTGCATTTTGTTGTGTTTAGGGGATAATGTCCTGGGGAAGGAAGGAATAAAATAAAGAAAGAAATAAGTCAGAAAGAAAGAAAGAAAGAAAGAAAGAAAGAAAGAAAGAAAGAAAGAAAGAAAGAAAGAAAGAGATAGAAGGAAAGAGAAAGAAAGAAAGAAAGAAAGAAAGAAAAAGAAAGAAAGAAAAAACGAAAGAAAAAAGAAATAGAAAGAAAAAGAAAGAAAGAAAGACATAAAGAAAGAAAGAAAAAGAAAAAAGAAAGAAAAATAAAGAAAGACCGAAAGAAAGAAAAAAAAAATGAATAAATAAATAAGTAAATAAAGAAAGAAAAATAAATAAAGAAAGAAAGAAAGAAAGACAAAAAGAAAAAAAGAAAGAAATTAAGAAAAAGAAAGAACAAAGAAGGAAAAAGAGAAAGAAAGAAAGAAAGAAAGAAAAAGAAAGAAAGAAAAAACGAAAGAAAAAAGAAATAGAAAGAAAAAGAAAAAAAGAAAGAAAGAAAGACATAAAGAAAGAAAGAAAAAGAAAGAAAGAAAAAGAAAAAAGAAAGAAAAATAAAGAAAGACCGAAAGAAAGAAAAAATAAAAAAGAAAGAAAGAAAGAAAAATGAATAAATAAATAAGTAAATAAAGAAAGAAAAATAAAGAAAGAAAGAAAGACAAAAAGAAAAAAAGAAAGAAATTAAGAAAAAGAAAGAACAAAGAAAGAAAAATAAATGAAAGAAAGAAAGATAAAGAAAGAAAGAAAGAAATGAACGAAAGAAAAAATAAAGAAATAAAGAAAAAGAAAGTAAGACAAAAAGAAAGAAAAATAAAGAAATAAAGAAAAATGAAGAAAGTAAGAAAAAACGAAAGAAAAAAGAAATAGAAAGAAAAAGAAAAAAGAAAGAAAAATAAAGAAAGACCGAAAGAAAGAAAAAATAAAAAAGAAAGAAAGAAAGAAAAATGAATAAATAAATAAGTAAATAAAGAAAGAAAAATAAATAAAGAAAGAAAGAAAGAAAGACAAAAAGAAAAAAAGAAAGAAATTAAGAAAAAGAAAGAACAAAGAAAGAAAAATAAATGAAAGAAAGAAAGATAAAGAAAGAAAGAAAGAAATGAACGAAAGAAAAAATAAAGAAATAAAGAAAAAGAAAGTAAGACAAAAAGAAAGAAAAATAAAGAAATAAAGAAAAATGAAGAAAGTAAGAAAAAACGAAAGAAAAAAGAAATAGAAAGAAAAAGAAAAAAAGAAAGAAAGAAAGACATAAAGAAAGAAAGAAAAAGAAAGAAAGAAAAAGAAAAAAGAAAGAAAAATAAAGAAAGACCGAAAGAAAGAAAAAATAAAAAAGAAAGAAAGAAAAATGAATAAATAAATAAGTAAATAAAGAAAGACCGAAAGAAAGAAAGAAAGACAAAAAGAAAGAAATTAAGAAAAAGAAAGAACAAAGAAAGAAAAATAAATGAAAGAAAGAAAGATAAAGAAAGAAAGAAAGAAATGAACGAAATAAAAAATAAAGAAATAAAGAAAAAGAAAGTAAGACAAAAAGAAAGAAAAATAAAGAAATAAAGAAAAATGAAGAAAGTAAGACAGAAAGAAAAAGAAAAAAGAAAGAAAGAAAGAAAGAAAGAAAGAGAAAGAAAGACAAAAAATAGAAAGAAAGAAAGAAAGAAAGAAAGAAAGAAAGAAAGAAAGAAAGAAAGAAAGAAAGAAAGAATTGGTATATTGTTTAACAATTTAGCAAAAAATGGAAATAAGTGAGATTAAAAAAAAGTAACCCTAATTTCAAATGTTTTAGTGAAATTTATTTATAACAACTTTATAAAATACTGCATCAAAATGGATAATTATTAGAAAATTTGTGGGAAAAAATGTGTTTTCCAATTTTAATGAGCATTCCATGCCAGCAAAAGTTAATCTAAATGTAAAAATTAGTGAATGGAAACATGGAAACAATGCATTTGATATCCTAATGCATTCATTCCTTGTTTATTTGTGTCATCCTCTTTCAATTTCGATTTCGTTCTTTTTTTTCTTTTTTTTTTCTTTTTGAAATACATTTTGGCTGTCTTAAGCACTTTACATTACAGCAAACAACAAACCCTAATGGCATATGTAATTAAATGTGGATTTGCTCTTGGCACATTTCCACAGGCTCTATTTTTCTTTCCTCAAGGGCAAAAGAGACAGACCAGCATTTTTTTTATGCATGAAGTGCACCTGAACGCAACATCTCAAGCCATATGACACGGGACGTCCCGTCGGCATCCAATATACAATTATAGCTGCAGTAAACCAGATCTAAAATCCATCAAATGCTATATTCGAGTCACACAACACCACCCAAAGGGCTTAAAAAAAAACAATATTTGCAAATGTTTGATCAATGCTTTTTTTGTGTGTGAGAGGTAGATTAGACCATATGGTTTGCTCAGTAATAGACCTCCCATGGTAAATCACAGAACGGCGCAGAGTGTGTTTTAATGCAGCGGCAGATATTGCAGGCTTACACACAGGAATTGGAGCCATCTTTGCTTCTGGGTGGCAGGTGGCCATCAGTTATTGTGTACCGCTTTTGGGACTGAATACACAAAAACTTCAAACCCAGAGAGAGAGAGAGAGACATTTGTGAAACGCTCATGCGTTGAATGCTTACGCTTTCTGTATTGCAAAAATACACACATTTAATGCAACACTTTCAGAAGGACTTGTGCATTATTCTTTTCTCCAATTTACTGTCCAGCACTTTATCTTGAAGTTACTGTCTGAATTTGTCCGCTAGTGCACATTGGGATTTAATGACAAAAGCTGTAGTAATTAGCTTCTTGGTAAATACCGTTTCAGAAAAGATAACTCACTGGTTCGCCATTACTTTCGAGTAACGAGGGAGCTTGATGACTTTTTGTTGTCCTCTGCAGAGACAGTGATATAGGCATTGTTTCTTTATCTGAAAATTATGCGCGACCATTAACTGGCTTCCTTCATTATCCTTACTCCGTCCGCGACAACTGTCAAGCGAATTGTCTTTAAGTAATAATGACTTGCTTTCTTTTTTCCTGATGGATTTCTCTTGGTTTTCCTGAGGTACACAAGCAGCTGCCAAGCTGTGTTCTCGAACACCATGAACATTACTTTTATTTAGCTCCCAGAGGAGGTGAAAAATCCCAAACTTATCCAACCAGTCAGCTTTGGGAACCAGCACAACTCAATTAGCGTTTTGTTGCGCTTAAGAACATACATATTTTTCTGCTAAGCTGAGTTCTTCTCTTCACTGTGATGTCAAGAGCCTCCCGGAAGACAGCTGTCTTTCTTATAAAACCCTTAAAATAGACAAGGTGGTAAACAAACCTCTGAGCCACGCAGAAACTATTTCAGTCGTTCGACGCAATGCCAATTTGTGGTATGGAAATAAAGCCCAGGCCTCCTGTGAGGGTGAGCGGATCTGGCTTCGTAGCATTAGCGCTTCTTGGAAACAGCCGCATCTCTGGAGTATTGCCTACATAGGTAGCGTGACCTCTGCGTTTGGTAATTGAAACCAGAAATATTCAATCTGTACTGTACCGTTCCCTCCATTTGATCAAATTGAATAAAGGTACTAAGGGAAATCAAGCCAATCAAAGTGAATCTTCTGAGACGTGAGGAAAAAAAGAGATGCAAGCTCTGTGATGCGTGATTGGACTCGCATATACGATTTGTTGGATGTTACAGATCTGAGAATTTAACAGAGAGGCATTCGAGCCATTCATATGACCTTCATATCTAGAGGTGCAAAGTTTGGCCTAAGATAGACAGTACGGTTGGGTCAGGATGGTCGATTTGCAGTTCAAAAAACGAATGCTTTTAATGAGGTCAGTTGGTGCATTTGTTAAAATTGTAGCTTATTAGTTTCTAGTGAATTCTAAAACTCTCTCTTTTTTAAAAAAAATATTCCTTAGCAAAGAAAAATGTCATGTGGCGAAACCAACTAGTTAGTTTTTTTTTCTTTGCTTGGACTTGTGTCCTTCAAGTTATTAGTCGAACGCGTTGATTTTATGCCTTATGCACTAGCCTTAATCATTTGACGATAATAACCCAGCTGATATCAGTGAGCTGTGCACTTGGCTGCTTCCTTTTATGTGTTAGTGGACTGTGAATTAAGGGACCCAGCATCTGTTGCAGCAGGTTGTGTTTTGAGGAGTGCTTTTAACGATCGTTTCGCTATCGATCAAGGCCCAGCTCTGTTTAATCTATCAGAGTTCTAGCCTGGTGAAAGCCGTGGGAGACGCGAGGCCTGGTTCATTTGATTACCTCTGATCAAGAGCAAACGCATATCTCGATCGTAATCCCCCTTTGGTTACTTGTGTTGAGGGCCTTGATCAAAGGCATGATGGGATTACGTGTAGAGATCAGGACGGCAAGGAATGGAGGACTAAGGGAGGGAGAGAAATGACAAAAGATCCATCTTTGCTTGATGCATACAAACAAAAATGCACAGATGCACAATGTTATGCTTTGCACATAATGTTGGACTTTTCTCCAAAACAGCAGGCGGCAGTGTGGACAAAATCAGCAACAGTTACCAGAAATGTTTTCCTGAACTTGTCGTTTAACCATACTAAATAAATATGATATTCTAAATATGGATACAAATAGTTTTCCCAAACATTGAGTGATGGGAGAGAAAATATCTTTTCTGAAGCTTTGAATCGGCTGTACCAGTTGCTCTGCAAGGATTTACTATTTTAAGGGGCTTTAAACTCTTTAAACTGGTGACACCTGCCAGACGAAACTGTAAATGCAACAAAAAATCAAAACATGCATAAAACATCTTTTAGAAACCAAATGCTAATGTTTTACTGAAATATGATAAATTAAATGCAATAAAAAAATCATCCAATATCATTAAACATGAAGTATCTGTATAATATGTATTATTTTATTAATTTTAAGGACTTGTTTTGTGGGTTTTATGGAGGTCCTGCTGAAAAAAAAAAAAAAACAGCTAAAACCAGCCTAGGCTGGTTGGCTGGTCTTAGCTGGTTTAAGCTGGAAGTAGCTGGTTTTAGCTAGTCTCCCAGCCTAACCAGCTAAGAGCAACCTGGCCAGGCTGGGAAAGTGGCCAAAACCCCTCTAAAACCAGCCTGATTAACCAACTAAAACTAGCCAACCAGCCTAGGCTGGTTTTAGCTGTTTTTTTTCAGCAGGGGGCTTGTCTAAACAGGCCAATAAGATACTATCAACTACTATTCTTCCTTTTAATTAGACACGTCTCTTTAAAAATGTCTTCAAACTTATAAAACTCACATCAGAAAATCACATGCCCTTGACAGTTTGATAATGCTTCAAACCACTGGTTCGAAAAAAACTGATTCACAAAGGTTTTAAAGCTTCTTGATCCCATCACTGCCAAGCACATCAACCAGTCATTCGCAGCTAGAAATTATCTATTGTTTTTTTATCTGGATTGTGATTACCAAATACTTGCGCTTCTGCAAAGTTCACTTAATTTTTAGGATTGAAATTAGGATTTAGGATCTGACTCCAATTCTCAAATAATCATTACATTTAGACAGCATTTGTCAACTCGTCTTACTGCACGTTTTGCGGCAGTTTCAAAAAGAAATGTCCACTGAGTGTAAAACACAGGTTCAATATGTGAACCCTGGCATGTATTTATTACGCTGATATAGGTACGTATTGCTGTTTTTTTTTTTTTATTATTACATTGCTTCAAGTATGTATTCTGGTGGTTCAGAGTTCAAATATTCGGGGACTATTGCTAAAATGTAATGCTCTATCGTGTTGGATACATGCCCTACACCAAACCCAACCCTAAACCTACCCGATAGTGTTAACAAATGCAAAACTGATATAAAAACGCATGTTGTTGATGCCATTTGAATCTTCCTTGTGTGTAGATTTGAACTCTTTTGTCTAACCGTAGTTGCACGGGATTCGAACCGGAGCTCTTCACCTCTCAAATACATCTCAGTACTGCGTGAGCTACTGAACAAATGTACTGTCTATGAAAACCCATAGATATGAAGCTAATATTTAAAATATTTAATTTTGATTATTCTGGACTTTTAATACTTGCATATTTTCAGTTATTCATTCATTAGGGACACAATGTCACAGATTCTCACGCCTGTTGGAGGTCATGGATCTCACCATCACAAACCTGCCAGTTCTAAACATAGTCAGAGGACGTAGAGAGAACTTGTCACGAATCCTGTCCATGTTCTTCAGTCTGCCCACCACCAGAGGTCGCCTGTGTATTTAATTGACTCTCACACCTCACTGACTGTTACACATCACCCTGGACTACACTTCCCATGTTCCATTGCATGGCTTGCACTTTCACCCGCAACCAATCCTGAACTGAATAAATATGAGGCCATTGCAATCATTCAAGGCCCTTGTCTGCGTTTAACGCTTTTCAAGTGTTAGCACATTACAGAGCCATTTCCTCGTTTCCTACTCAAGTTTTGTTACCTAGTCTAGTCATTCGTGTTTTGATTCCCTGCCTGGTTTATCTTGTCTGGTCTGTTTCACCTCCTGCCTTGGATCTCTCGCCTGTTTGGATTAACCCTTTGTCTTGCCGTTTCGGACTCTGTTCGCCCCTCATTCGATCTATTGACTGTCTGATTGGATTACTCTTTAGACTAGCCCCCCAGATTACGACTGACCCTCGCCTGTTTTGGACTACTCTTGTGTCCTGTTTGCCTATGCTCGACCCAAGCCTGTGTATAACCATGTCTATGTTTATTAATAAAAGCTATGCAGATGGATCTGCTCACTGTCGCCCCATAACAGAACTACTGTAATACATTTAAGTTGGCCGCCACGTGCATAAAGTGTGCTTTTCTTAGCCAAATTGCTGCAAATTGCTAAGTCAGCAGTAAATAAAATCAAAAGCTCCCACATGATGTGCCCAGCCTGGTTTAACTGTTTATACGTAGATATTATTACATAACATTTACAAACACAAAATGTACATTTTTGTATGTTTTTTATTGATGCTAAAATGTACAATTTAGACATAATTCAATGCTTAAAACATACAAATCACTACATATTTTAGCTAAAACATGTAAAATATTTACGTATCTTTTCTATCATTAAGAAATTTGTATCAGTGCATTTTTATCATTTTATCCATAGGCAATTTAGATTTTTTTTAAACCCCTTACCCTACCCCCAAACCTAAACCTACCCGTTATATAATGAATATAAAAAAGATATAAAACGTAACTGACCAAAATATGCATGGAAATGACCATAGCATAGTAACAATAGCTTAAAATATAGTTTTATAGTCACTAGTCCTACTTCTACCTCCAAAACTAACAGTAACTATTCCTGTACAGTATAAGAAAAACATGACAGACAGATAAGTGCAATAGCAATTATTTATTTATTGCAAAAATGTCAAAAGCAGTACCAAAGCAGTCCAAATGATGATGTGTTGCAACCACAGTCCTCTTTGGCAGAATATGGAAGGTTTGCAGAGCAGAATTTAAGTTTAAGATGCTGTAAATACATCAGTGTCTCATGTTTTAGTGTCTGTAAAAACGTAAGTAAAAGTATGTTTTGTAGAACCACATTTGACCATTTATCATGAGATCACGTTGATGTGCCACATGCTCCATTCATTGGGCCTTCAGTTTGATCTACTGTATCCTGGACACAGCTTTGTGGTGATACCTGATTCTACATAATATACTAATCATAATGATTTCAGAAGAGTTCATAATAAATCAAATATCACATTTTATTTATTAGGAAGACGGCATCATGTCAGTTCCGTAATTAAACAATAAGAACCCAATTCAAAAATAATAAATACATAACATCAATTGCCCAAAGAGCTGCTGTAAAACTGAGACCATTTTACCAGTCACACATTTACAGTGATACCAAACATAAAAGCGGGGAAAAAACTGTTTTCATGTTTTATTGTTTTATTGCATTTGTGTTCTGTCTTAGTTAGAAAATCATCCTTACAAATACCACACCCAACACTAATTTTCTTGATATTGAGAATTTTCTGCGAATAATGTACTTAGGATGTGCTTCACAATATGGAAAAAAAGGCCTCTCTCTACTTCATTGCGACTTGAAATTTTTTTTATGCAATCCAGTTATATTTAAACACATTTAGAAAGAAAAGCAGTTATTTGTGTTCTGTTTAGTTTAAACCAGAGCTGTTCAAGAAACTGCAGATTTGAATAAAATCACCAAACTCAAGTGTATTGTTTGCAGGTTTTTACTTTAGTGTACAAAAGGCAATTCACATGCTCATTTGCATAAATACCCTTTCTAAACAAGAACGACTGGCGAGCTGTAACAGGCAATTTCACACTCTAGGCGAAAACACGGTGCTTTTAAACTTATTTGCAGTAGTTCTTCTGGCTCTAAAAAACCTGGTATACAAGCACATCTAGTAAAGACAGCTTCTCCTCAAATTTGCTCAACATGACTAAAATGCTGCTGCAGACAAATTTGTGTTTGCTTACAAAATAAATTGGATGTGCCTAACTCAAGGGGTCAAAGTTTGATTGGTTAGCAGAAGATTTCATAAATACTCCATTCTGCTTACAATAAGTCTGTTTTTATGCTGACAGATTTTTTTTTAAATAGTAATTTAATTTGTGACAAAATGTGTATATATAATGAGGTGAAACAGAGCAAGTTCAGCACGGATGTCACTTTTGATGCCTGTGTTTAGATATGTTATGCATAAACCAGACTTTAGAAAGCTGAAATATACTGAAATGTTATCTAACTCTAAGTACTACTTCTTAGGCCACTGTGACGCATATTAAAAATGCTGAGCATTCATTCACT
This sequence comes from Garra rufa, assembly GCF_049309525.1. Classification (NCBI taxonomy): domain Eukaryota; kingdom Metazoa; phylum Chordata; class Actinopteri; order Cypriniformes; family Cyprinidae; genus Garra; species Garra rufa. The sequence goes on along the minus strand of NC_133380.1, from coordinate 40,983,461 downwards.
TTTTCAAGATGCTTGATTTTTGTGCATGATTTTCTTAAAACCATGCATGAATAGTTTAGATAAAATGTAAAAAATCTTACAATTATTATTATTATTACTACATAATTTAAAATGTTTTATTTTATTATTTTATTTAGTATAAACATTTAAACATTTAATTTAATTTAAAACTTGAAAATATTTTTTTATGTTTTTTTTTTGTATTTTATTAAAAATATTTGTATTTTATTTTAAATTATTACTATTTTATTGTATTTTTTATTATTATTTTTGTTTTGTTTTTAATTTTTAAAATATATATAAAAAAACAAGATTTTATTTTAAGAGTTTTACTACATATGTTTCTGTATATTGTATTGTATTTTATTAGTATTATTTTATTAAGTAATTTATTTTTATTTATTTTATTTTTTTTAAATTGTATTTTATTTAATTTTAAAACCAGGCTTTAGAGAGCTGAAATATACTGAAATGTTATCTAACTCTAAGTACTACTTCTTAGGCCACTGTGACGCATATTAAAAATGCTGAGCATTCATTCACTTTTTCAAGATGCTTGTTTTTGTGCAGGATTTTCTTAAAACCATGCATGAAAAGTTTAGATAAAATTTAAAGATGTTACAATTATTGTTATTATTACTACACAATTTAAAATAATATTTTTTATTTATTTTTATTATTTTATTTAGTAAAACCATTTAAACATTTTATTTAATTTAAAACATGAAAATATTTTTTACGTTTTTTTTTTTTGTATTTTACTAAAAATATTTGTATTTTATTTTAAATTATTACTATTTTATTGTATTTATTATTATTATTATTATTATTATTATTTAATTTTTAAAATATATTAAAAAAACAATTTTATTTTAAGAGTTTTACTACATATGTTTCTGTATATTGTGTTGTATTTTATTAGTATTATTTTATTAAAGGAGTAGTTCACTTTCAGAACAAAAATTTACAGATAATGTACTCACCCCTTGTCATCCAAGATGTTCATGTCTTTCTTTCTTCAGTTGTAAAGAAATGGTGTTTTTTTGAGGAAAACATTTGAGGATTTCTCTCCATATAGTGGACTTCTATGGTGCCCCTGGATTTGAACTTCCAAAATGTAGTTTAAATGCAGCTTCAAAGGGCTCTAAATGATCCTAGCTGAGAAAGAAGGGTCTTATAGCGAAGCAATCGGTTATTTTATAAAAACATTCACAATTTATGTACTTTTTAATCTCAAATGCTTGTCTTGCAAAGCTAGACAAGACGAGATTTTGAGGTTAAAATGTACATAAAATATTTTTATTTATTTATTTATTTATTTATTTATGTTTTTAGAAAATAACCCATCGTTTTGCTAGATAATACCCTTTTTTCCTCGGCTGTGGACATTTAGAGCTCTTTGAAGCTGCATTTTGGAAGTTCAAACTCAGGGGCACCATAGAAGTCCATTATATGGAGAGAAATCCTGAAATGTTCTCCTCAAAAAACACCATTTCTTTATGACTGAAGAAAGAATGGATGACAAGGGGGTGAGTACATTATCTGTACATTTTGTTCTGAAAGTGAACTACTGCTTTTAAGTAATATATATATATATATATATATATATATATTTTTTTTTGAAATTGTATTTTATTTCATTTTAAAACCAGGCTTTAGAAAGTTGAAATATGGATCTGTCACTCTCTTTCTATGGACATCGCCATGCATGCTAAAAATGATGACCACTGACCTTGGTTGGACAGGAGGTTTTTCTGAGCGTTGTCAGCGTCCAAACGTGTATTTTATTTTAAGGGTGGATGGTTAGGAGGAAAGCTCTCCGAGGTTCACTGGCACCCAGGTAGAGGTCATTATCATGCGACAAGAGGAACAGTTAGCCAACAGCCAACAGAGAAGAGGCTGACAGACATTATTTTGAGTGCGCACCCAGTGTCTGAACATCTGTAGTTTTGCTGATGTAAATGAAGAGTAAAGTTTAGTGAATTGGAGATGAACACAGGCTGTTAGGCAGCATGTTTCCCGCGCTCCTCCTCAAAGCTGCGGGTGTGAGCGCGCCAGCCGTACGCCGCGCAATATGAACACGATTAAAACCTTCTGCGTGCTGTCTGGAGTCAACTCTGTTAGCTACAGACGCCAAAATGCTTCACACTGACTGGCAGAAATGAGCACGGGGGCATTGCGTCCTTATGAGTGATTTTAATGAAGTCTGGTGGAAAGAGAATGATTGAAACGCTAATGAAGCAGTATAGACGGAAGACGAGGCTAGCGTAAAACCGTGGCGGGGGAGAATGTGTAAATCTTCTCTTGGGATTGGTGGGCGGCCCGATTCTGTAGGCCCAGTCTCCCTGGGGAAGTCCCACAGTTGTTTTCTTTTGAATTATGCATGCCATTTACAGGTCCGAACTTGCGTGTGGATCATATTTATCTATTTATTTATTTTTATACCAGCAGCCACGATGCATTGCTTTTGAAGCTGAGCCTGCTGTAGGAATAGCACAGAGCTTGCCAAAAACGTTGTGTCTTTGTGCACGTTTCGGATCGGGCCATTACCTGGCTTTGATAGCCTCCTGCTACTGTACTTCTGCAGCATCTGAGAGCTAAATGCAGTCATGTGCTTGTTTCAGCGTGGTTCTGGTTAATACAGTCAGTGTCTGAATCATTATGGGCACCTTTACACCACTTACTCTGTTCAGAGGAAGGTGATAATGAGCTTCCTGCTGAATGAACGAATCAGTGCTTTAGTATCAGAAAATGCTGCTTCGCTCTGTGATGTTTGGGTGTGTGTTCAATACTGAGTGTTCATTCATTCAATTATTCATTACAATATATATGTATATATGTATACACACATTACCGTTCAAGAGTTTGGGGTCAGTACAATACTTTTATTCACCAAGGATGTGTTAAGTTAATAATTAAAAGTTTATTAAACGTTAATAATAAATAATTTACATTGTTATAAAATATTTATATTTTGAATAAACACTGTACTTTTTAAACTTGTTATTCAAGAAAGAATCCTGAAAAAAAAAAAAAAAAAAATCATTGGCAGCACAACTGTTGATATTATCCAACATTGATAATTCTAATAATAAATCAGCATATTAGAATGATTTCTGAAGGATCATGTGACACTTAAGACTGGAGTAACAGCTGATAAAAATTCAGCTTTTCATCACAGGAATAAATTCTGTTTTAAAGTGTGTTAAAATAAAAAAAAACATTATTTTATATTGTAAAAACATTTAGCAATATTACTGTTTTTTTTCTGTATTTTTAATCAAATAAATGCAGCCTTGATGAGCAGAAGAGACTTCTTTAAAGACTATTACAAGTCTTACTGACCCCAAACTTTTGAATGGTAGTGTGTATATATATATAATACTTAATTATATTGTATGAATTTTGTATCGTTAATTTGGGCAGACAGGAAAGATTGGTGGTCCACACTGGAGTTTCCATTGCAGCTGAATCTCTGAAGATCGTATGCGTCAGTCAAACTTCCGGGTTTGTGTACCCCTCAACGGCGTTCGAGTTTCAAAATGGCCGCCAGGTGAATAAGGCGAATTGCAAGACACACTGTTTGCATTTCACTATAAAACTAACAGATTTTGAAAGCCGAGAGTTTGTTTTACATTAAGAGTACCAAATAACAAAGCTTTTTGCTATTTCTGGGTGGCTGGCGCACTACAAATATGCCTAGTGAATGCAATCAATGACATTAAATATTTTTCCAAGCATACTATCCCTGCGAGTATAACACATGGTATGATTTCTGATAATAATCCCACATATATTCAAATAAATTCCGGTGGCCTGGCAACTTCTCCCGGTGCTCCCAATTCAGGCCATTTGTATGCACAGGATATACTCTTAAAATATTAGAACTTTAATTGCTACGACTTAATTGCTTACAACTTTATTCTCGAAACATTTCAACTTTATACTTGAAACATTTCGAATTTATTCTCGTAATTTAACTTATTTGATTTATTCTCCAAATATTTTGACTTTATTCTCGTAATTTCGACTTTATTTTTTAAATATTTTGACTTACTCTCCAAACATTTTTACTTTATTCTCGCAATTTCAACTTTATTTTTGAAATATTTTGATTTACTCTCCAAACGTTTTGACTTTATTCTCGTAATTTCGACTTGATTCTCAAATATTTAGACTTTATTCTCGTAATTTCGACTTTATTTTTGAAATATTTTGACTTATTCTCTAAATGTTTTGACTTTATTCTCGCAATTTTGACTTGATTCTTGAAATATTTTGACTTTATTCTTGTAATTTAGACTTTATTCTCAAAATATTTAGACTTTAATCTTGTAATATATATATATATATAGTAACAAATTAAATAAAAATAGATAGATAGAATACATACAATAAACATAAATGATTTGTTTTTAAATATAGTCTGCTTCAACTGCTATGATCAGTTAAGATCCATTATCTCTGTTTAATCTATTTCATCTTGAGTTAGATTCTTATCTAGGACAAGAGTTTGGACAAAGTACAAAGTCTCCTGGTAATTTATCACTGTTGCGGTAACATCTGTGAGCGATTGGTGGATGTTCAGCTAACGCTCTTCATCCCATCTGGAGCTGAAGCACTGAGGGTACATTCTGCATTTCACAGAGCCATTACCCACCGCATCCACGTCATCTCTCTGGATATGAGAGCTTCATTTAAGACGCTTATGATTTACGACACATTGTTTTGCTCAAACACACTCACTCTTCCAGTTCAGTTTTACTACCATGGAGGCCAGCTTGTTGCACATGTGTGAGGATGTTTGGGAAGAGTGACTAAGAATTTATTTGCATTTAATATGTTTAGCCATTACTTCTTAAAAACCGAACCCAGGAGCTTTTACAATACTGTAGAAAAAATTTGATATAGATGGGTGTAAAAAAGTCACCCAGTTTACTGGATTTTTATTTTATTTTATTTTAGACAGTTAAATTAACAAAACTGACAATTGAGATGGCTGTGAAAAACAGACTTTATTCTCGTAGTTTTTACTTTATTTTTTTAATATTTTGATTTATTCTCCAAACGTTTTGACTTAATCTCATAATTTCGACTTGATTCTCAAAATATTTAGACTTTATTCTCGTAATTACGACTTTATTTTTTAAATATTTTGACTTATTCTCCAAACGTTTTGACTTAATCTCATTATTTCGACTTGATTCTCAAAATATTTAGACTTTATTCTCGTAATTACGACTTTATTTTTTAAATATTTTGACTTATTCTCCAAACGTTTTGACTTTATTCTCATAATTTCGATTTGATTCTCAAAATATTTAGACTTTATTCTCGTAATTTTTACTTTATTTTTGAAATATTTTGACTTATTCTCCAAACGTTTTGACTTAATCTCATAATTTCGATTTGATTCTCAAAATATTTAGACTTTATTCTCGTAATTTTTACTTTATTTTTGAAATATTTTGACTTATTCTCCAAACGTTTTGACTTTATTCTCATAATTTCGATTTGATTCTCAAAATATTTAGACTTTATTCTCGTAATTTTTACTTTATTTTTTAAATATTTTGACTTGAATTCTCCAAACGTTTTGACTTAATCTCATAATTTCGATTTGATTCTCAAAATATTTAGACTTTATTCTCGTAATTACGACTTTATTTTTGAAATATTTTGACTTGAATTCTCCAAATGTTTTGACTTAATCTCATAATTTCGACTTGATTCTGAAAAAATTTAGACTTTATTCTCGTAATTACGACTTTATTTTTGAAATATTTTGACTTGAATTCTCCAAATGTTTTGACTTAATCTCATAATTTCGACTTGATTCTGAAAAAATTTAGACTTTATTCTCGTAATTACGACTATTTTTGAAATATTTTGACTTGAATTCTCCAAATGTTTTGACTTAATCTCATAATTTCGACTTGATTCTGAAAAAATTTAGACTTTATTCTCGTAATTACGACTTTATTTTTGAAATATTTTGACTTGAATTCTCCAAACGTTTTGACTTAATCTCATAATTTCGATTTGATTCTCAAAATATTTAGACTTTATTCTCGTAATTACGACTTTATTTTTGAAATATTTTGACTTGAATTCTCCAAACGTTTTGACTTAATCTCATAATTTCGATTTGATTCTCAAAATATTTAGACTTTATTCTCGTAATTACGACTTTATTTTTGAAATATTTTGACTTGAATTCTCCAAATGTTTTGACTTAATCTCATAATTTCGACTTGATTCTGAAAAAATTTAGACTTTATTCTCGTAATTACGACTTTATTTTTGAAATATTTTGACTTGAATTCTCCAAATGTTTTGACTTAATCTCATAATTTCGACTTGATTCTGAAAAAATTTAGACTTTATTCTCGTAATTACGACTTTATTTTTGAAATATTTTGACTTGAATTCTCCAAATGTTTTGACTTAATCTCATAATTTCGACTTGATTCTGAAAAAATTTAGACTTTATTCTCGTAATTACGACTTTATTTTTGAAATATTTTGACTTGAATTCTCCAAACGTTTTGACTTAATCTCATAATTTCGATTTGATTCTCAAAATATTTAGACTTTATTCTCGTAATTACGACTTTATTTTTGAAATATTTTGACTTGAATTCTCCAAACGTTTTGACTTAATCTCATAATTTCGATTCGATTCTCAAAATATTTAGACTTTATTCTCTTAATTTTTACTTTATTTTTTAAATATTTTGACTTGAATTCTCCAAACGTTTTGACTTAATCTCATAATTTCGACTTGATTCTCAAAATATTTAGACTTTATTCTCGTAATTACGACTTTATTTTTGAAATATTTTGACTTGAATTCTCCAAACGTTTTGACTTAATCTCATTATTTCGACTTGATTCTCAAAATATTTAGACTTTATTCTCGTAATTACGACTTTATTTTTAAATATTTTGACTTATTCTCCAAACTTTTTGACTTTATTCTCATAATTTTGATTTGATTCTCAAAATATTTAGACTTTATTCTCGTAATTTTTACTTTATTTTTGAAATATTTTGACTTATTCTCCAAATGTTTTGACTTAATCTCATAATTTCGATTTGATTCTCAAAATATTTAGACTTTATTCTCGTAATTTTTACTTTATTTTTGAAATATTTTGACTTGAATTCTCCAAACGTTTTGACTTAATCTCATAATTTCGATTTGATTCTCAAAATATTTAGACTTTATTCTCGTAATTTTTACTTTATTTTTGAAATATTTTGACTTATTCTCCAAACGTTTTGACTTAATCTCATAATTTCGACTTGATTCTCAAAATATTTAGACTTTATTCTCGTAATTTTTACTTTATTTTTGAAATATTTTGACTTGAATTCTCCAAACGTTTTGACTTTATTCTCATAATTTCGATTTGATTCTCAAAATATTTAGACTTTATTCTCGTAATTACGACTTTATTTTTGAAATATTTTGACTTGAATTCTCCAAATGTTTTGACTTAATCTCATAATTTCGACTTGATTCTGAAAAAATTTAGACTTTATTCTCGTAATTACGACTTTATTTTTAAATATTTTGACTTGAATTCTCCAAACGTTTTGACTTAATCTCATTATTTCGACTTGATTCTCAAAATATTTAGACTTTATTCTCGTAATTACGACTTTATTTTTAAATATTTTGACTTATTCTCCAAACTTTTTGACTTTATTCTCATAATTTTGATTTGATTCTCAAAATATTTAGACTTTATTCTCGTAATTTTTACTTTATTTTTGAAATATTTTGACTTATTCTCCAAACGTTTTGACTTAATCTCATAATTTCGATTTGATTCTCAAAATATTTAGACTTTATTCTCGTAATTTTTACTTTATTTTTGAAATATTTTGACTTGAATTCTCCAAACGTTTTGACTTAATCTCATAATTTCGATTTGATTCTCAAAATATTTAGACTTTATTCTCGTAATTTTTACTTTATTTTTTAAATATTTTGACTTGAATTCTCCAAACGTTTTGACTTAATCTCATAATTTCGATTTGATTCTCAAAATATTTAGACTTTATTCTCGTAATTACGACTTTATTTTTGAAATATTTTGACTTGAATTCTCCAAATGTTTTGACTTAATCTCATAATTTCGACTTGATTCTGAAAAAATTTAGACTTTATTCTCGTAATTACGACTTTATTTTTGAAATATTTTGACTTGAATTCTCCAAATGTTTTGACTTAATCTCATAATTTCGACTTGATTCTGAAAAAATTTAGACTTTATTCTCGTAATTACGACTTTATTTTTGAAATATTTTGACTTGAATTCTCCAAATGTTTTGACTTAATCTCATAATTTCGACTTGATTCTGAAAAAAATTAGACTTTATTCTCGTAATTACGACTTTATTTTTGAAATATTTTGACTTGAATTCTCCAAACGTTTTGACTTAATCTCATAATTTCGATTTGATTCTCAAAATATTTAGACTTTATTCTCGTAATTACGACTTTATTTTTGAAATATTTTGACTTGAATTCTCCAAACGTTTTGACTTAATCTCATAATTTCGATTCGATTCTAAAAATATTTAGACTTTATTCTCTTAATTTTTACTTTATTTTTTAAATATTTTGACTTGAATTCTCCAAACGTTTTGACTTAATCTCATAATTTCGACTTGATTCTCAAAATATTTAGACTTTATTCTCGTAATTACGACTTTATTTTTGAAATATTTTGACTTGAATTCTCCAAACGTTTTGACTTAATCTCATTATTTCGACTTGATTCTCAAAAAATTTAGACTTTATTCTCGTAATTACGACTTTATTTTTAAATATTTTGACTTGAATTCTCCAAACGTTTTGACTTAATCTCATTATTTCGACTTGATTCTCAAAATATTTAGACTTTATTCTCGTAATTACGACTTTATTTTTAAATATTTTGACTTATTCTCCAAACTTTTTGACTTTATTCTCATAATTTTGATTTGATTCTCAAAATATTTAGACTTTATTCTCGTAATTTTTACTTTATTTTTGAAATATTTTGACTTATTCTCCAAACGTTTTGACTTAATCTCATAATTTCGATTTGATTCTCAAAATATTTAGACTTTATTCTCGTAATTTTTACTTTATTTTTGAAATATTTTGACTTGAATTCTCCAAACGTTTTGACTTTATTCTCATAATTTCGATTTGATTCTCAAAATATTTAGACTTTATTCTCTTAATTTCAACTTTATTTTTTTAATATTTTGACTTATTCTCCAAACGTTTTGACTTAATCTCATAATTTCGACTTGATTCTCAAAATATTTAGACTGTATTCTCTTAATTTCGACTTAATTTTCTCTTTAATCTATTTCATCTTGAGTTAGATTCTTATCTAGGACAAGAGTTTGGACAAAGTACAAAGTCTCCTGGTAATTTATCACTGTTGCGGTAACATCTGTGAGCGATTGGTAGCTTGGTAGAACAAGTAGCTTGGTTTACCTGATTTCATCTTATAACTAAAGTTTGTGATAGTAATAAACTTCTTGTTCATAAATGTTGTAAGTCTTCATCACTCCAGTATGGTGAGGTCACTCTATTGTATCGAGGGAAAGTGTGGCTTTGAAAGCCAATGAGGTGAACTAATTCAGTGCATGTTAATGCAGGTAATGAGAAAGGGGGAGAGAGATGAGATCAGCTCTGCCAGACACACTCATGGTAATGATTGATCCTCTACTGACCTTGACGGAGCAGGATAGATATATCTTGGAATCGATTTGTTGAATCTGAAAGCCCAATATTAAAATATGCTGAAAGCAGTGTAGCCAGAATCACGGGTTCACCTCCATCCACCGCAGATAACAGCATTCAGCTCGGATCTCACTGATGTGCCTCTCTCTGATTGGCTGATGGTATCGTGGCTTTAGTCACAGTCTTATCTCATAGCACTGTAGCATGTGTTTTTAAGTACATACAGTACAAGCTAGGAGGAAACTGTGATGCTTTTTTGTTCATGGTTATTTGATGAATAGAAAATTCAAAAGTACAGCATATGAAATAAAAATGTATAAGAAACATTATAAATGTCTTTACTGTCACTTCTAATCATTTTAATGTGTCCTTGCTGAATAAAAGTATTAATTTCTTAATTAAAAAAAAAAAACTTACCTAATCTTTTGAACAGTAGTCTAATATTGCAGCCAAAATTATTAAATTATTCAACTTCCTGAGGCTGTGATCATTTACATTTTTAATTGCATCTATAACAGTTTAGTAGCATAAGAAAAAGTGAAAATGTCAAATAGTTTTGGTTTATAAATAATACAGCTGTCATAAATATTATAATGATGATTATAACTAAACTTAATTAGCTCGAGCTCTTACAAATCCATAAATTTAGCCCATGCATATGCTAAAGTTGAGTTAGAACAATAAGTCAAAGAGCTCTCACAAAAGCTAAAGAGAATAAACTGTTTAATTACTTTAGAAAGTAAATTGCTGTACTTCCTACTTCTATATATTTTATATATTTCTTTTCCCTACTCCTTACTTTCACAATCCAGCCCTGCTCTTTTTTCTTTCTAGTTGAATATCTTGTTTCACTCAGAAATACATCACATTATGGTAATAAAATGAGTTGCGAATGGTATTTCAGATTGAGTTTAATGTGAGAAAAAGCTAAATCCGTCAGTGCAAATAAAAGAAAGCCCCCTCGGCGCTTTGAGTTTGTAGGCCTATTGCTGGGTAGGGCAGTCTCATAAAAATAAAATATAAAATCATATCTGATTCCAAATGCACTGTCCCGCAGTCAACCGTGGAAGGACACATCAGTTAACCTTCAGCTTGATAGAATATTTTAAAGGACTTCTTGGAACTCTTCGTACTATAGGCGATGAATTGTAGAGCATTATGTGTCAGGCCTGTTTAAGGACGGCAAATGAGTCTAAGGTTCCTTTCACTTCCAAGAATATTCTATTGTCTAAGTAGTCTAATAAACAGATTGTAAATGGTCTCGGCTGTGGCCAGTAGTGAATTTAGATGTTTCTGTCTCCTTACAGGTCTTTTTTAAAGTTTTGCAGGATCACAGTGTTTTTGAGAGAGTATCAGTCAATCCAGGAGAACACCATGAGTGATTTGGATATTTGGCCAGTGTGCCTCCACACATTAATGAGCTGTCTAATTGATTTAATGAAGTTCCTTGCTTTTACTTTTCCCGAAAGGGGTGAAAAAGCTGGATGTGACATTGGCTGTTTTGTCTTTGTTTTTAACCAAGCCTTGATTCCCTTTGGAAAATCATCTGAAGCTGGTGCAATGTTACGATTTGGGTTAATAGGGCACAAAATTAAGCATTAAACTGGGCTGCTGCCTTAAGGAATGTTCTGGGTTCAGTAGTTAAGTTGTATGGGCCACATCGCATGTTGTTTGTAAAAACAAACAAAACTTGCATGCGCAAAAATGGATCTGAAATCTGTGGGCCAGGGCATAATTTTGCTTTTAAACTTTCTGAAATTCTCCATGAATTGCCATTGAAAGTGCGTTAATGTAAATATGATTATTATGCTATATTCTCTTGTAAATTATATTCTATGAATATCACAGAACTTTATAGACTTTATGTGAGTTTACTGTATATATGCAAAGTAGGTTGGATGTAACATATATAACTTTGTATATAGAGCTGTTCAATAATCTAGTTTGCATTTTTTGTCTTGATATAAACACGCAGCTGAGATATGCTTTATAGTATATATTGCTTAAAGGGATAGTTCACCCAAAAATTTGATGTTTATCTGCTTACTCCCAGGGCATCCAAGGTGTAGGTGACTTTGTTTTTTTAGCAGAACACAAACAAAGATTTTTAAGGAAAACCGGTGCCGTCTGCCAGCCAAATAATGGAAGTGGATGGGCACCAGGCCTTTAAAAGTAAAAAAAGGCCTGCACAGACAAATCCAAATTACACCCTGTGGCTCGTGACGATCGTTTTTTGTGAAAAAACGAACAGTATTTATATCATTTTTTTTACCTTTGATACACAGCAATGTCCATCTGTCCTGAGCATGAGCTCATCATCCGGCTCGTGACATGTGTGCGCGCTCTGGCGTTATATACGCAAATGCCGTAAGTGGAAATCGGTGAAAAGTTTGCGCAAGCAATCGATTTGAACAATCAGGATAAGCGCAAGTAATTACCATTTTGAATAGCCGCTATACCCACAATCTCTGTGCACTGTGTAAACAATGAGTGTTGTATACACGAGACAGATCGCTTCCGGTGTTTGCATATACTACGCCAGAACGCTACACATGTAACGTGCCTGATGCTAAACTCGTGCTCAGGACAGATGGACATTGCTGTGTATCAAAGGTAAAAAAAATTATATAAATACTGTTCAGTTTTTCGCAAAAACCGATCGTTTCATGTCTTAGGACATCAATGTATCATCACAAGCCGCAGGGTGTAATTTGGATTTGTCTCTGCATGTTTTTTGTTTTGTTTTTTACTTTTAAAGGCCTGGTGCCCATCCACTTCCATTATTTGGCTGGCAGACTGCACCGGTTTTCGTTAAAAATCTTTGTTTGTGTTCTGCTGAAAAAACAAAGTCACCTACATCTTGGATGCCTTGGGGGTAAGCAGATAAACATCACATTTTCATTTTTGGGTGAACTATCCCTTTAATGTACGCAGGTAAAGTAGGATGTACTATCCGATTTTGAATATTTTGCTGTGTAATATAGTTTTTCAACAATATCACAATCAAGCAGTTGAGGTTTGCTAAGTAACAACATCCCTGCTGAAAAAAAAACAGCTAACACCATCCTAGGCTGGTCTTAGCTAGTTTAAACTGGAAGTAGCAGGTTTTAGCTGGTCTTCCAGCCTGACCAGCTAAGACCAGCCTGGCCAGGCTAGGAAAGTGGCCAAAAACCCCTCCAAAACCACCCTGCTGACCAGCTAAAACCAGCCAACCAGCCTAGGCACTTTTTTTTTTTTTTCAGCAGGGATTCCACTTAATATGAGTACTGTACAGTATGTATCCAGGTATGGCTGCATGTAGTAGTTATATAATTTATTAATAATTATTAGTTCAGCATTAATACTAATCAGTATTTATTTTTGTAGTACGATAAGCAGTTTCGTTAAAACATTATACATAAATGAAAAACATTTATCAGGTGTATTCATAACATAATATTTCTGAGAAATTGGCACACTGGACTTTTAAAAGATGTTCCTGTTTCTTTCTTTTGGACTGATCTGATCTGTGTTTCAAAGAAGAGAATTTTTAATCTTTGAAGTATGCATACAATCCTCCAAAGGCCACACATAAAATTAGCGGAGATTTGCTAACTTCCTCCTCTGCAGTTGACCTCATCAAAACACTAATTTATGAAGTCTGACCAGAGGGGTTTGATACACCCCGCTGCAAAATGTTGGAGGTTTCTTCATTAATGGCTAAATTAATTAGACATTCTTTTCTCGACATGTTAATGAGCCGTTAACAGGAAGTGGTCATTATTGTTTTTTTGGTTCGGCTTAGCCGTCAATCTCCTCCGTTCTCACCTGAGGTCTCGTCTCCTTCTGGACTCCTTCAGAGAATAGGCCGAAGCGCTCAAATGTCGGCTAATTGATGTGAATGTTTAGTGGCAGTGTGCGGCGAGAGGATTATTCTAATTGGACTGTATTCATGAGAGGTTTTTTCATTCAAATGCCGCTATTTATGGATTTAGATCTGTTTCGCCTGGGTGTGTGGCGATACAGTCCAGCAAAGGAAGTCTGAATGCAACAGATATCTCTATGTTAAATATTTGAAGAAAACAGTTCTTAAGAAACCACTTGACTGCCACAAGGCAAACAGCAACAGACTCAGAGGCAGAAAACCTTTACCAAATAGAGAAATATTTGGCATTTGCCATTTCTTTGAATTAGCATTGATAACACCATATACCATACCGTATTCTGCTTTTTTGTGAGGAACAATGTTAAGCATACAGGTTTGAATCTATTATGTTTTTAATAATGGTGTGAGTGTAAACTATTTAAAACTGAAGTTCAGTGAGTGATTTTGAATCAATTAAGGCATCTCAGTTTGTTTTTACCAACAGCATCCGGTCCCACTTTATATTAGGTGGCCTTACTTATTATGTAGTTAAGGTTAGGGTATGCATTTATTGTGTACATACATTGTACATATGTTTTTTGTAAAAAACCTGCATGTAATTACATCTGTAATTAATTTATCTAATTACATTTTTATTTACACTGTTCACCCATCCCTTACACCTTAAAGGAGTAGTTCACTTTCAGAACAAAAATGTACAGATAATGTACTCACTCCCTTGTCATCCAAGATGTTCATGTCTTTCTTTCTTCAGACGTAAGGAAATTATGTTTTTGAGTAAAACATTTCCGGATTTCCCTCCATATAATGGACTTCTATGGTGCCCCCGAGTTTGAACTTCCAAAATGCAGCTTCAAAGGGCTCTAAACGATCACAGCCGAGGAAGAAGGGTCTTATCTAGCAAAACAATGGGTTATTTTCTAAAAAAAAATTACAATTTATATACTTTTTTAACCTCAAATGCTTGTCTTGTCTAGCTCAGCAAGACGAGCGTTTGAAATTAAAAAGTATGTGAGTTGTAAATGTTTTTAGAAAATAACCCATCATTTAACAAGACCCTTCTTCCTCGGCTGGGATCATTTAGAGCCCATTGAAGCTGCATTTAAACTGCATTTTGGAAGTTCAAATTTGGGGTCCACTATATGGAAAGAAATCCTGAAATGTTTTCATCAAAAAACACCATTTCTTTATGACTGAAGAAAGAAAGACATGAACATCTTGGATGACAAGGGGGTGAGTACATTATCTGTACATTTTTGTTCTGAAAGTGAACTACTCCTTTAACCCACCATTAAACCTTACCCGTATTCCACCTCAATAGCAGCAAAAGTGTTTTGCAGTACAATATCAACGCAATAAGTACATTGTACTTTTTTAATGCAATTATGTAGTAGTTAAGGCCACCTGATATAAAGTGGGACCCAGCATCCTACTGTTTAAGAGAAATGCTGTATCAGAATGACCTTAAATTTGGGCTAAACCAATAGTGCAGCTTTTGGGGTTGGGCTTTCCTTTGATTAACCAATGGGAGAAGGTGAGAGCTCAAATGGGCAAATGCCATGGGTTTATTTCCCATCAACACACACACTGCTAATTAACCATTTCTTTTGAGTAAAATCATCTGGTAAATGTAACTCTTTTTCAGCCAACCAAATTATTAATAATTAATTTACAATTTGAGTTCTGCAGAATCTTTTGTGAACTAATTGTGATGCACACATCATTACTCCCCAACCTAATAAAAGACTGTCTGATGTAGAGTAGTTGGAAAGGTTTGCAGATGAAATGATCAGTGCCTTAAAGAACAAGCTCCTGTTCTAAGAGAAATGTTTGATCTTTATCACGTCCTGCTCATTCTGGGGACAGTGGCTGTGGGGTTGTGTGCGTCAGAGAGAAAGTAGAACGAACAAAGAGATGAAAGCAAGAGGAAAAGTGAAGTTCAAGCTCAAATATTGGGCCTTGACCGCCTGACCCCTCAGAGTCACTCACCCTTGTGGAAGCAGAAATCTCAATTACCGTCACACTTAACATGGAGTGCAGGTCCAGGTTTGAGGGACCGCCTGGACTCAGCATGAGGTTAATTTACAGTCCAGGGAGGACAGCCGTGCAGTATGAAGCATGGAATTCATGAGGCTCAGTGGGAAGGTCTCGACTCGCTGGGTCACTTTTTATGGCAAGGAGCGCAGTGCAGTGAACTCGCTGCAAAACTCGTTTAACTCTTCAAGAGGAAGCTAAACTTGTGATTTGAGCAAACTGGATGAGCTAGTTACTGAACTCAGGTGTGAGTGGACATATAAATCTAGAATTACAGTTGCGTGCATAAGTTTACACGCTTATTGCGGGTGCGAGCACAGCTGTACTGATTGTTCAAATCAAATCAATATAATACTTGATTACATTTCTTTTGAATCACGGTTTGATGACTCTTTGGCAGTTGTTTGGCAAATATACAAACATAATGATGATGTTTTGCAGCAAACACAGTGGCAGAAACATTTATAACTCATTGGTATAATTTTTTATGTCCATGTGGAGCTATGGTTTCTGATGGTGAAAAATAATATTTGTAAGTGAAAAATCCAATGAATATTTTTCCTCCGGTGATTCCACAGCGCCAGCCGCTATTATCACAACCAAGGACGACAGGCGCTGAGATGCCGTCCTAGCCGGGTTGAAAAGGTGGAGAGAGGAAATCTCTAATTCCTCTTTCTGCTGACAACAGTCAAAAGCAGCATATCATTATTACTGCGCAAATGTATGAGATTACATTTGTGTAAATGTGATCCCAGCAAGTCCAAAGATCTAGGAATTGAAATGTAGAATCTGTTGGACATTAGAAAAGCCTGAAATTGAGGTTTAACCCTCTCGAGATGGGTTACGTTCATCTAACAGGGCCCCTAAAGTGTGTTGTAGGCGATTTACATTTCATTAGTTCACTAAAATAGAGGTGGACTTGTCTAAGGTGGACAAAACTGTTTATTTCGTTTGTGATTTTAGATGACAACTTTGGAGTAGTGTGTTGTTGTGTGTGTGTGTGTTGAGATATTTGCTTGTCTCATGGCTTGTTGGGAAAAATTCTGTTTCTCAAATATAATAGGTTTTGTCCCTCACTCTATTTCTGTATTATAAATGTTCCAATAACAACCTTGCTTTTAGATCTGAAGAATATTGCATGGTAGAAGAGACATTTGGCCTTGGGGAGCGAACCTTCCATTTTTAGATTTTTCATGAACCTTGGTTTCTTTTCCCTCTCTGAACTGTTATGAAGACTGCTGCCTTACCCTCCAGCTCATATATTTCCATAGAATGTAATATATTTTCTCATATTTATTGATCATCCCATCCATCCGTTTACAAGCTAAAGATATCCTAGCACATATGAAAAAAAGAAAATGAGCTAGTGTTGAAGTTAGTTCGAGGTCTTATAGGATACACAGGAAGAAATGCATGCATGCACATGCTTATCGTATCACAATCACATCTGAAATGCTTTTAGAATGTCACGTTGCACTGTGGGTCTCTAACTGCTGCTCCAAACCTAAGGGATGAGGTTTGCTGGGTTTCATTAGCTCTCACTGGGGCCTCTCAGTCTCCTCTCTCTGGGTTCATTGTCACAGAGTAACTGCCACCCCTTGCATCCCAAACCCTTCACCAGCCTGCAGTCAGGCTCTCAACTGGGAACAAAAGAGGAGTACCATGAGTTAAAGGGGTCATCGGATGCCCATTTTCCACAAGTGCATATGATTCTTTAGGGTCTTAATGAAAAGTCTCTAATATACTTTGATTAAATTCTCAATAGTAGTGTAAAAAATACACCCTTTTATCCTTTCAAAACCAGCTCTGCAAAATTTCAACTCATTTTATAACATGGCCCCTTTAAATGCCACAAGCTCTGCTCGTCTCGCCCCGCCCCTCTCAGGATTATGTTTACTTTAGCCGCATTTAGCCATGTTTAGCTGCATTTAGCCATGTTTATCGGCGAAACTTGCCAATAAGCACATTATTAAGAAAGGCCATTTGCAAAGATGCATAAAAAACCCTTATACTCACTTCTGCTGTGGGTAAAGCTGCATCAGGAACGATTCGCACGAAGATAGATGCTTATGTAGATCGGGATTGGCGCTTTCCATTTAAAAACGAAAGTACCGTTAAACCTCTGCGTCTTCAGCGGCTCAGATGTCGAGAGTAAATGATGACTGCTGTGTTCATTATTACATCCAACAACAGAACACCTCAATCGCTCAATTAGAGTCTTCCTCCGCAACTGAGTCTAAGGGCGGGTCTAAGGTAAGACGCTCATATCAATCAAATGTATTTTGTCACAATGACAAAAAGCTACGAATGAACTGATTTTAAAAAGGGGATATTACTTTTAAAGATTTAAAAAATACCACTGGGTGGATTTTTATCATTGTAGGGTGGTTGTGTACACAAACTACCAACACACATTAATGTTCAAACAACATGTAAAAGTTAGTTTTGCACTCGATGACCCCTTTAAGTAGTATGTGGCAGTAGCTATGTTTTCATCGCCCTGTTTTTTAATGCGTAAATATCACATCAGAAACCAATGACGGAAACACTAATCTAATAAAAATCCTTAATTTGCAAAAAAGTTTTACACTTGCTTGAGGTGGTTTTTGACTTGTGCAAAAAAAGTTAATGGGATAGTTCACCCAAAAATGTTTATCTGCTTACCCCCAGTGCATACGAGATGTAGGTGACTTTGTTTCTTCAGTAGAACACAAACAAAGATTTTTAACTCAAACCGTTGCAGTCTGTCAGTCATATAATGGCAGTCAATGGTTACCAAATATTTAAGAGTAAAAAAACATACACAGACAAAACTAATTTAAACCCTTCGGCTCCTGACGATACACTGAGGTCTTGAGACACATAACGGTCTGTGCAAGAAACTGAACAGTATTTATATCATTATTTCCCTCTGATCCACCGGAACGTTCATTAGTATGGAGCGCGTTCACATGACGCGTTAATGTGCTCTGGCAATGTAGTCGGTGAAAAGTCAACACTTTCAGATGAGTTTGCACAAGGAAACATAATCTTTTAGTTTTTAATCGGTTGTCAGAATAAGGATAAGCACAAGTAATTACCATTTTGAGAGGCCAGTATGCACTATGTAAACAATGAGTGATGTATACACGCGACAGATCGCTTCCGATCTGTCGTGGGTGTTGTGAATGTGCTCAGGTAAATATTGATATAAATACTGTTCAGTTTTTTGCACAGACCTATCGTTTTGTCTCTTAAGACCTCAATGTATCAACACGAGTCGCAGGGTTTAATTTGGTTTTGTCTGTGTATGTTTTTTTACTCTTAAAGATTTGGTAACCATTGACTGCCATTATATGACAGACAGACTGAAACGGTTTGAGTTAAAAATCTTCGTTTGTGTTCTACTGAAGAAACAAAGTCGCCTACATCTTGAATTACCTGGGGATAAGCAGATGAACATCAAATTTTCATTTTTGGGTGAACTATCCCTTTAATGCGAATAATGAGAGATGGAAACGCAATTGCAGAATAAATTCCTCCTTGCACATCAAAAAAGTTATGAGACTTTGCCCAATGAAACGGCATAACCTGATTAACCACCGGACCGATCTTGTTGCACAGCATCTGAAATGTTGCTATGGTCATTCTGAAATGCCTGGGCGGAGTAAGTCTTCAAAGTATTTCTGTATAATTGCCTCCCAGAACTGCTTTGCACGACTGTGTTCCCAAACAGCAGGCATCCACCTCTGAAAGCAATGACCGCATTTACTGTTTCATCTGCTCGCTCTGAGACGCAAGTAATTATTATTTGAAAATTATTAGTCAGTGGCTTCTCCTACTTTTTTTTAGTGATGTATAGTGCCAGTTTATCAGGAAGTGACTCCTTGACTTTGACTTGTTGACTTTGACTCGTTGGATGGAAACGGTGCTTTTTTTGCGAATGTTTTATTAATATTTCAATTTTGCGCATTAGTTAAATTCACAACTTTGGATGGAAACTCAGCTAGTGTGTGAAGAAGTGCACCGGAAGTTAGTGACTCCTTGTCATGTACAAATCCTGCACCAGTGAAATGTAAAGACACGTAGGAAACTGCTGGGCTAGGAATTAAGGTTGCCGTGCCATGCATTCTTCATTGGCCCTTGAAGTACTGAGCTGCTCAGAACCTGTCCCTACCTTCCTGTCACTACCTTAACCAAAACCCTTCTTTGCATGCCCTGATCTTCAAGATTCCCAAACAGAACAAGGATCCTACACCTCCTTTCTGTTTTTACACTATGAGGCTACAACGTCTTGTAGTATCTTCCTGGATATTTTATTGTCTTCATTTTAGAGGGATTTTAGTAAGGACTGTGAAAAGGACTGCTTTCCTTCTTTGTCCTCTTATCTTATATAGGGTATATTTAGGGTGCTATAGTATGCTGGAGCCGTCATGCTCCATGCTTCCAATCGAATACTGATTCGCTAAAGGAAGCCACCACTCCTTGAGTCCTGGATCAGGAGGGAAGCTTGTGACTTCTTGACCATATACTTACCCTGACCAAGACATTTCTTTGAACTCCCTGATCTTTACAATGCCAAAAACACAGCAAGATCACTACACCTCCATATCTCCAAGACACTTTTTGGAGGGGCTCTTAAGATATATAAATATTATTTTTGAGTCTTCTGACGTCACAGCTTAGAATATTCACTAGTTAAGGGTTTAACACTGTTCACGTTCTTAACATCATTGTCTGTTCATTAGGAAATGTTAATGGGTAGCTTTCTCCAGGTATTATAGGCCTTCTTGATCCAAAGAGATCAAGCCTAGTCTCAAAGGGCATATATGTGATAACCAGACTTTAAGAGCCTAAAGGTGCGCTCATATTAGCAGACAAAAAAAAGGTCATTGTCAGTTGTCAACAGTGTAGTGATGTATGAAGCTCAGCTTGCACAGAAATCCCTTTCAAACCAACCAACCTGAACCTGTTGTGAAATCTGTGTGGGGAAATATTCACGATTGCCTGGATTCCTATTAAAATAACTGGATTTCACCTGCAAAAACTCGCCAAACCGTAATAAATGTGACTGCACCTTAAAACAGCAGCTTTGAGGTCTTTGAAACGATCCACTATAGAAAAAAGCAGCCCTAAACGTCCTAAAAAAAGCAGAGTAACTTCTTCCTACTGATGTTGTACAAGTGTTTAATGAGTACCACAGGCAAGCCTATAAGATTAATGCATAATTAGCTTGCCAATGCTGTTTTGTTCCCATTTCAGAAATGAATGAATCTTAAACATCAGATTATCTCCTTCTGAGTGGCCATGTCATGTGTACACAAACTCAACGGCTGGTGCCAAGTTCAACATATGTATAAACATACGACCTCTCTTCTGATATTAACCGAATCATACTAAGTAGTGAGTAACATAGAGGAGGATTGACTAGCCCTCTGGCTAAACATGTCTTAATTCGCCCCTCTTAATGAACTTGGTAATTAAATCAAATTAAGGCCCATTAGTCGAGTGATTTTTCAAGCTGATAATGTGCATCCTCTTGCAAAAACTTGGTTTCCTGCAATTAGAGAAGCTTGAACAGAGACAAATTGGAGCTATTAATTGTGTACTCATGTCTCGATACTGACAACAAACATTTGTAATGAAGGGGAGGAACCGTGGACTGTGGCTAAAGCAATGGAAAAATTGTGTTCTGCAGCTAAATGCACTGAGACAAATGCAAACACAGTCTTTAGAGTTTCTTTCATTGAATTGGAATAAAAAGAGCAGAAATATAGCATGTTGAATATGTACAGTAGCTTTTGAGGCAGTGGTTGTTTGCTGGCTGGTCTGTTCTGATTGCAGACAGAAAAGAAAAACTATATTCAATGCATATAATAATATGCCAGTAACCATGTAATCATCCATAGTTACCCTGTTGAAAAATACTCCATATGCTGGTTAGGTAGGTTTTGATGCTGGTCCTTTGCTGGTTTATGCTGGTCCTTTGCTGGTTTATGCTGGTCCTTTGCTGGTTTATGCTGGCCCTTAGCTGGTTTATGCTGGTCCTTTGCTGGTTTATGCTGGCCCTTAGCTGGTTTATGCTGGTCCTTTGCTGGTTTAGTAACCATGTAATCATCCATAGTTACCCTGTTGAAAAAAACAGCATATGCTGGTTAGGTAGGTTTTGATGCTGGTCCTTAGCTGATCCTTTGCTGGTTTATGCTGGTCCTTAGCTGGTTTTTGCTGGTATTTTGCTGGTTTATGCTGGTCCTTGACCAGCAACATGACCAGCTAAGGACCAGTATAAACCAGCTAAAACCAGCATCCCAGCATCAAAACCTACCTAACCAGCATATGCAGTTTTTTTCAACAGGGTAGTAAAGCAAAAGCTTCCAGTGATTTTTGTTGGTAACATCAAAGGCTCCAAATTATCAACTTTTTTTTTTTTTTTTTTGCCCTCAATTTCATCTTACTTAGTATGTAGAGATCTTGTGGCCTCATAACGTCATGTTAACGCCTTGGGCTTTATATTGACATCTAGTGGTGTGGATGCAGCATAAACATGATGTTTTAGGCTTCTGATATGACTGATGTGAGTGTTGTAGTTTCCTCATATTAATTGTTACTGTTATCAGCCATGTGACATGGAGTATGACTGGTCTTCTGTTCCTCTGGCACATATTTAACACATGGAAACCACATTCAGCTTTCTGCATCTTATTCTTCATAAAATACCCAGATCATCTCCAGGAACAGATTGCACTCCACTTTCTTCCCCCCATATTTTCCTTTTTTTTTTTTTCTTCCAGAGCTGATATTCATGTTTCACTTTCCCTTGGAATGAATTTCCACTTTCAGTTGCTAATTTTATGGATTTATACAAGATTGAAATGAACCGCATTCTCGCTGTAAAACCGCTTTAGACAGACCCACGAGAAGGCAAATAAGAAATGGATATCTCTTAATGGTTTATTCATGAACTTTTTAATTCAACTTTTTTGAAACTTGTATTACCATTACCGATTAAAGCAGATACGTCGCAAACAATTGCATCCGTTGTTATGCTAATATGGAAAGCGTCTCTTCAGTACATTAGTTACGGTGACAACATCATGTTTATCATGATTGAAAGTGCCGCCCACTGAGCCGATGTCAGGCCAATCTGCAAAGTTGCAGGACGCCAATCTCCAAAAAGTTTGCCGAGTTGTCAACGCAGGACGGCATGTATAATATCATCATCATCTCGCAAACCGCAACACACAACTTAGTCCTCTACAAATCATTTGACTTTTAAATTTAATCTAGCCCTGTGCTCCAATTTAACAGTGTACACGATTACACGGCAAATTAAAAATCCTGTCCGCACAGGGGTCGTCCTTCATAAATAGCCGAGACTGATTAAGCGGTTATCGGGGTGGTCCAGCGCTGTGCCGGCGTTCCCCAGGTGAGGGATGTGGCAGATAAGTGTCAGAAGCGGCTTTCATTTCCGCCCAACTCGGGGCTTTAGCAAGCCTGCTGAGTGATCACACACATGCACACGTCTCTCTGTCCTTCTCTCCTGCTTTATGCACATGTACACTAGTGAGCCGCCTACCTAGAAACCATTTTGTGTCATTGCATGATTTTAAAGTCTCTAAATTATTAACATGATCAATACTACATGCTACATTGCTATTACGCTTTCTATCATCTAATAATCTTTTTATCAAGTAAAACGCATTTTAGTATAACTGTAAAAACCAGGTAATTCTTGTGTCTTTTGCTTGTGTCTTTTTTATAAAGAAAACAAAAAAAATATTTTATGCTGTTAATAGCTCAAGATGAGCACTTGCTGGATACAACTTAAGTATTATCCAAACATTTTATTTCTTCAGAAAAATTATGTCATAAAATGTGAGTATTAAATATGATCCCTCAGGCTTTTAAGGAACATTATTTGTCCATCTCTACATCTCTTATTGTATTACATTACCATTTATTTTCCCCCCTCACAATTAATATGACAGAGCTTTGATCACAAAACTAAGCATTTAAATATCATCTTACAAAGATGTATTATTGGGAAATATGCAGTGACAACTGATATTATACGCATTTTAAGTATTCTGCTTTACTGTTTACTAATGCTTTCTAGGTTTAGTCAATATTTCATCCTGTCATTTTTGTGCTGCGGTATATATTCTGAATATAACTTGACAGGCAGGTAAACTTTTCCCTGACATAAAAACTCTGAAGACAGCTGCTCCTTGTCCACAGGTGTATTGACGTTGCAAAGAAACTTGCCCTTTAACATGTACCGATAAACTCCTCTTCCTTTTACTGTTACAAGTTTTATATACAGACATTTCTAAATGTAACGTGTTTGTATGTCTGTACAATTATCTCTACTGTACTTATATGAACTTTGAATGGTCTAGGAACAGTACAACAATATGATCATTAACAATAGCAATGTAGACAGAAAATAGTAGACTAATCAAGTTCTAATCAACTTTATAAAATGTGACACTTTCCTTAAATAATCATCTGCAATCATAGATATTATTAAAAACAATAAGTACATACCCACAATGCCACAGCCTCAAGATGTTTGCAGATATTACAGCTCAAATACAGTAAACATGCTTCTCTCTGTGCCATGTTTGCTTACTTCCTGATTAATGGTCACATGGCATGACTTCTACTTAAACTTAAGATTCTTAAAGGGACCTCAACCAAATAATAGAAAAAAAAAACAGCAGTTGTCTTTAAAAATGAAAATAACATACTAACCCCTAGTTTCACAGACGAGGCTTAAACCTAGTCCTGAGCGGTTTCAACTGAATGAAACTTGCGCTGTCTTAAAATATATCAGTTCTTTTGTTTTGTCTCAAGATACACACCAGTATTTATTTATTTTTTTTCTAAGGCACGTTTATAAAAATTAATTAAATGTCCTAATTGAACTATAGCCCAATTCTGGCTTAGGCTAAGCCCTATCTGTGAAATCAGGCCAAAGTTGTAACAAAACCATTTTAATTAGTTTTAGTTCACTTTACATTTACACTTTATTTTGATAGTCCACTTTAGATATTCTACTAACTATAAGTAACTTTTAAGAAATTACATTTCAACTAATTCTCATTCATTTGTAACTCACAGAGGTTTAGGGTTAGTTGAATAAGTTGACACATACTTGCAAAGTTTATTATAGTCAGTATGATGTATGTTGTGGACCCATCAACATAAAGTGTTAGAAGATATTAAGCAGACAGTGTACTGAAACTGTAATGTCTGCTAGTTTGCATTTACTTGCAAAATCACTTACTGTTAGTAGAATGTTTAAAGTGGACTTTGGTAAAGTGTTACCGAGTTCAGTTTAGTTTTCAACTTTCGTGACTCAATGTAAAGTGCAAGCACCTGTTAAATCTAATTGAGCAGAGGCATTTCCCCGCACTTGTCATCAAACCAAGCCCCATCTTTCACATTAACTTTTCAAGTAGTTTTATCTCGGCCAAATATTGTGAACACCAGTGCTTCTAGATATGCAAGCTTGAGTTTGTGGATGTTTTTAACTGCAATTATTTTATTTGTAGAGAAGGATAACATTTTTTTTCACACCATCAAAACCAAAAAAAAAAAAAAAACTCTGAGGTCAGACTGGCTCAGTTTCTGTTAATGAATGCAAAACTATTTATTCTTATTGAATGATTTTATGCACACATAGTGAATAAAGGTTTCTCTATCCTTCAGTGATGTTATTACTGCTTAATAGAAATGATTCACACAAGGATGTGCACATTCCTAGTTATATTAAACAAATTTGCCAATATACAGAACAATCATTTTGTTCTTTTTCCGCCTTTCCATATTTTTTTCCCATCCCTTTCAATTTGCTGACTTGCGTAGATGAATAAATTTGTAGATGGAACTTGAGTTTGAATAATAGATGAGCTGAAGTGGTTTATTTGAATCAGAGGTTGAGATCCCTTGATGAGAAGAAAATTTCTGTAGCGAACGTTAATGGATTTTTACCGTGCATACATATTTCACCCACTTAGCCACAAAAAATAAATTTATTTCATTCTAAAAGGAAGTCATGGCAACGCTGCTGTCTGTTAATTTCACTGATATTCAAAATTTATCAAGCATACATTTAATTATACATCCTATCATGCCAGACTTCAGTGCACAGCTTTGGCCACACCAGGAAAGCATCAAATCTGGCTGAAGTTTATTATAAAAAAATGTCATACTGTGATGTTCATATAACTAAGTGAAGCTTGTCTGGATATGAGATGAGTAATACATTCTTTATATAGTCAGCATGTCGTGTCTGGTGAAACGGTGCAGCAATGCTCCATTAACCACTACAATGAGAAATGGCTAAAGTTGTCAGCTTATTAAAAAAAAAAAATGAAATAATGATATGACGTGTAGTTTAATTAATCGAGTTAATAGCATACATCAATATTTGCTGGGAAAAGCCAATAAATTAGGAAAATTAAAACATGTTAAATTGTTGTAGAAGACAAAGTCATTGGATATACATCATAAATAGAACTTTAGAAGTCAGAATATTATTTGTTTTTATTTCTAAATCATTGAGCCAAAAACCTGTCTGTCACTGTACGTATGTGTGATATTGAGCACGCACAAAGCTGAAGATCAATAATAAAGTTTTATATGAGATTTAAACAGGTAATTTAAACAACAGGTAGTTCCACACACACGTACACAACCTTGAGACCGGACACAAAGGATAGAACTCAAACAACTAATAAAGGGTGGCTAATGATACACAAACAAGTAAAGATGATTAACTAATAATGACTTGACGATGACAGGAACAGGAACAACCAAATATGGGCACAAGAGGGAGAAACCAACACAAACAGTCCAATGGATGTGTGACATTTCACCCCCTCCTGGAAGGCGCGACCTCACGCTACAGAAAAAAGAAGGGATGGACACAGGAAGTCTGTAGAGGAGGAGGCTTTGGTGGAGGACAGATACCCGGGAGGAGGACGGACAACAGAGTCTAAGGAGGTGACAGAAGGGTCTAGGGCAGATCAGACAGAGGGAAGAGCCATGGAGGAGACAGAAGGGTCCAGGGCAGATCAGACGGAGGGAGTAGCCAGGTAGGAGACAGAAGGAACCCGGAGCAGGAGGAGCCAGGCGAGACCCAGGCCACAGCCATGATCGTAGCCCATAGTGGAGCCAACGGAGGGAGGAGGAATGATGGAGGATGGGCTGACGACTCCAGGGGGACAACCGACAGTGGCGGAGCAAGTGGAGGTGGAGCCCGAGGCAGAGACAGAGAGCCAATGAGCCCGGGCGACACAAAGGGTCTGGAAGGCCAAGGCGCGGAGCCCAGGGCTGTGTTAATGGAGACGGAGATCTGGAGGTCCACGGCGGAGCAACAGAGGACTGAGGTGGAGCTGGAGGGAGAGAGGAGCCCAACGGAGCTGGTGGGCTGGAACGACAAGGCGCAGCCAGAGGACAAGACGATGGAAGGTCGACAACCGACCAAGGCGGAGCCGGAGGGACAAGGGAGCCCAGTGGAGCTGGGGTGGAGACAATGTGCTCCAACCACAACGCAGATGGAGACTAGCAGATCTGCGGCCAGCCCACTGCACAGATGGTGGGCTGAGCGTGAGCAGAGGGCCTGTCAGGAGACAGTGGTGGCAGAGCTGAGGCAGCAGGGATGAATAGAGGAAGCAGAGGGAGGGTGGATAGGAAATCCACGCAGGTAGGCAGGGGTCGACAGAGGACTGAGGTGGAGCTGGAGGGAGGGAGGAGCCCAACGGAGCTGGCGGGCTGGAACGACAAGGCGCAGCCAGAGGACGAGATGATGGAAGGTCAACAACCGACCAAGGCGGAGCCGGAGGGACGAGGGAGCCCGGTGGAGCTGGGGGGCTGACGGGCGATGGTAGAGACGAGGGAGCTGGGAGCCGGGGTGGAGCCGGTGGGTCGGAGGGCCTAGGCAAAATCTGAGACTCGGAGGCTGGAGGTGGAGACAATGCCCTCCAGCCACAACGCCGATGGAGACTAGCAGACCCGCGGCCAGCCCACTGCACAGATGGTGGGCTGAGCATGAGCAGAGGGGCTGTCAGGAGACAGTGGTGGCAAAGCTGAGGCAGCAGGGATGAATAGAGGAAGCAGGAGAGGGAGGGTGGATAGGAAATCCAGGCAGGTAGGCAGGGGCCGACAGAGGGGCAGACAGAGGGTTCAGGGTAGATGGATAGTTCAAATGATGGTGGTAGAAGAAGGGGGCATGTCTGCGTATATTTCAGACTTTATCAAGTCCAGTTCGGGATTCCAGTGTCCCAGTTCCAAATTCAGCTCACCCTCAGTGGAAGTGCAGTGGGCGGGGCCTTTCTCGGCATCCTCATGCTCCATTGTAATTTCCTCCATCGCATTCAATGTAGCCAGCTCTCACACCTAGTCGGACGTGACAGGTTCTGGTTCTGGGCCGATCCTCAGCTCTGTCGCTCCCCTTGGCGATGACTCAATGGTCACGCTGGGCTTTGGTTTAATTCATGGAGTGGGTGCTGTGTGAATTGGGTTGATGGTTGACTGGGCTTTGGGTCCTGAGTGGGGTTGGTGTCGTAGTCCACAGCCATTTGTGATTTGCACGACACCAGCCCCACTCAGGACCCAGGGCCCAGCCGATCTCTGCTCACGGAGCACCCACTTGATGAAGGCACGAGGCTCTCTAGAGGACCGTCCCCGGTCCCCGTGTTTAGGCCAGTTTAAAAAAACGAGCAAAGGCAGCTGTCCTGGTGTTAATTTGGTGAGAAACACAAAGTCTGTCGTGTGGTCCTTGAGAGAGCGGTCCCCCTGCTCCCCCTGGCCGCGTCATTCATAACAGAAAAAAATAAAAACTGACAAAAAACTAAAAACAGAGACGTGGAGGAAGCACACCGCTTACTTTTTTAAAGGTCCGGTCTTATGTCACAGTACGTGTGATATTGAGCACGCACAAAGCTGAAGATCAATAATAAAGTCTTTAATGAGATTGAAACAGGTAATTCCAACAACAGGTAGTTCTACAGAACAGCAAACACACGTACATAACCTTGAGACCGGACACAAAGGATAGAACTCAAACAACTAAAAAAGGGTAACTAATGACAGGTGAAGGTGATTAACTAATAATGACTTGACGTGAACAGGAACAACCAAATATGGGTACAAGAGGGAGAAACCAACACAAACAGTCCAATGGGGGTGTGACACTGTCACTGACCTGCAGGCCTCAGCCAATCCATTGTTTGTTTTTTAGTGTCTTTGCCATTGTAACAGAGGGAGTCGAGGAGAGGTGGATCCAAATGCAAAGCTTTTATTAAACAGATCGTGGTTGACAGGCAGGGTCAAAATCACCAGCAAACAGGGACATCCAAGATAATCCAAAGCGTAATTTGAAAACATAGGCAGAAGGTCAAAATCCAAATGAGCAGTCCAAAGAGGGAAATGAAACTAAACTAGGAAACTAGGAAAAACTATGGCTATGACTAAGAAACTGAACTGAACTGAACTGAACTGAACTGAGACAAGGCTAGGAAAACAAGGAAGCAAGATTAATGATAAATGCTAAACAACGATCAGTGCACAGAACAGTGAGTGAGTGACTTAAATAGCAAACGTGAGGGAACACATGACAAAACCAACCAATGGGAAGGGGACACATGGAACAGGGGAACCAATAAGAACAAGAGTAAAGCATGGTGGGTTGAGTGAACACAAAACATAAAGAGTAAACACAGGAGTGCCCTCTAGTGGGGCTGCCGGGCACTCCGTAACAGCCATGATGTCTGTGTTTTTAAAACACTGCGTCAAATTCAAAGTAGTTCATCTTGATCAAATGATTTTCATGTTTCAGTATTAATAAAGTCATCCACGTGATTGTGTGCAATATTCCAATTATATTGTGCAATATTCCAAGTCATAGGTTTGTATGAAGTATAGACCAATATTTTGAACCCATTTTGGGCAAATAAATAATGTTTCCGAGTGAACTTTAACTAGAGCCTACACAGTAAACCACATGTTATTGCAAAGCTTAAGATTGCAAAGAAAAAGTTTCCACAGCTATCGTCATGTCAAGCTCAAGGGAGTTCACCGCTTCACCTTTTTATCCAACTTTTGGATTTCTGCTTTCTTTCGCTCTCTTTTGCTCTTTATTATTGTAGTCTCTTGCTTTAGGATAAACAGGCTTCTGCTTCCCGTGAGTTTCAGTGACTCCTGCTCTTAACGGGAGGAACCCGAAGGGTCGGGCGGCCGTGAGTGTGCCTGTGCTTTTGAAATCATTATCTGGTTGAAATATGGATCGCTTGAGGCTCACGAGACTTGGCGTCACAGGCTTTCAGATGAGTATGACAGTGATCCAGAGGGAAGGATATGATGTTGCACCATTAACGCTGTTTTTGTCCACCTGGGACAACACGCAGCAGAACACGGCCTGCACCACAGGGACCTTCAGTGGGTTTGATCGCTCGCTGAGTGCTTTGATCAGCATGTTTTCCCTGGTGGTGGTTGTTGTCCTCTTCCTCACGGCGAAAGAACCTTGTGGCAAAAATACGACAGATACTTCTCAAAAGCAATTAAATTATTTTAGACTCACTAATTAGCAAACAGTAGTTTCATAGTTATGTCCTTTTAATTAAGGTGGCACAACATCATTACTCTGTAAGTCTATTTCCATTGTTTCGTTCATGTAATGTGTTGGAAGCAAACCTAATTTACTTCTGTAATCATAAGGTTGTCCAGTTAAACATGACAAGATTTTTATTTCACATCACAAATTGATTGGATGATAAAAAACAAGTATTACATAGCATTAACCAATCAAATTTGCTTAAACAATGCCTAGATAGTTATTTAGCTATTACCTAACATCATAAAGGAAAAAGGAAAGTGGTTTCACACAAAATTCTCAGTGAACATAGTAAAACATTTTATCAAAAAATAAATTAATAAAAAATGTTATGCTAAAATAGAGCTGTGTTCAACACAGCTTAATTCAGTAGGCTTGATTATGCAGTAAATTATCATTAATTCATTCTTTCAATTATTTAAGTAATGTTCCTTTTCAATGATATCTATTAAAGAGCTTCATCTGGAAAATTATTGCTCGAACTTATAGTAGTATTTTGAATAAAAAAGGGGATATTATTTATAGAGATTAAAAAAAAAAAATCCACTGTGTGGATTTTTATCATTATAGGGCGGATGTGTACACACACTGCCAAGACATATTTATGTTCGAACAACATGTAAAAGTGAATTCTGCATTCGATGACCCCTTTAATGCACTAACATATAAACATACATCATGCCATGTTACTTGACTTTTTTTCTTGCAAATGCGACTTATCTCACAGTGTGGACATTTTTCTCCGAATTATAGAGACTTTTTTTTAAAATGCGAGTTAATATCTCACAATTCTGACTTTTTTACTCAGAATTATGATGCAAACTTATAATTTTGACTTTTTTTCTCGCAAATGCAAGTTTGTATGTCGCAATTCTGACTTTTTTACTTAGAATTGCGTGATACAATTCTGACTTTTTTCTCAAAATTCTGAGATATAAGCTCACAATTGCGAGTTATAAAGTCAGAATTATGTGATAAAAACTTGTGTGATTAAATTATGACTTTATATCTCGCAATTTGGACTTTTTAACTTATAATTGCGTGATACAAACTCGCAATTCTGACTTTTTTTCTTGCAAATGCAACTTTTCTCAGAATTGCTTGATACAAACTCCAACTGTGAATTATAAAGTCAGAATTACAATTCTGATATTTTTCTCGCAAATGCGAGTTTATATCTTGTAATTCTGTCTTTTTTTTTTTTTTTTTTTACACAGAATTGCTCAATACAAACTCACAATTTTGACTATTTTTCTTGCAAATGCGAGTTTATATGTCGCATTTCTGACTTTTCTACTTAGACTTGCATGTTACGAACTTGCAATTCTGTCTTTTTTCTCAGAATTGTAAGATATAAACTCACAATTGTGAGTTATAAAGTCAAAATTTACTTAGAAGTGCATGATACAAACTCGCAATTTTTATTTTTTTTCTTGCAAATGCACAATGTTAAGCAGAATGACAGTAATATTTATTCAGTAGTAGCATCACTCCTTTTCCACTCACATGTTATTTCACTGGAACTGAAAATGTTTCTTACTCAGGCCTGGAGCTACAACAGAAAATATGATTGGTTGGATATGATTCGCCTTGGCTGAAATTACAATTTTGATTAGTTTTTTCCACCAAGGTAGAATTGTCTGTTTTGTTCATGTCAACAGGTCAGTGATACGTGGCTAATGGAAGCTCACCCGAAACCCTACAAGGTAAAGGAGTTCTCAACTCTGGCCCGTGAGATCAGTTCTCCTGCAGAGTTTAGCTCAAACCTTGATCAAACTTGCTTGCCTGTAACTTTCTTGTGATCCTAAAGACCTTTATTAACTTGTTCAGGTGTGTTTGATTAGGGTTGGAGCTGAACTCTGCAGGAAAATGAATCTCACAGGCCAGTGTTAAGAACCTTTATGTAAAGGTTAAGGTAACTTCAACAACTGCCTTAAACCATTTAAGCCTTATTTTAAAAACAGTATTGATGAGTACTGTAAACTTATTCCATTTAAGTTGTAGGCCTTGTTTTACTAATTTTGAATGCAAAATTCCACAAACATTGGTGGACATAAGGTGTAAGGACATAACAGATTGTGTTAGTAAGTTGTTAAACTAACAGTCTAATAAGCACAATACGCAAATATTTTATATTGTTATAAAATATTTAATGGTATAAAATCCTTTACAATAGGGAACACTTATTCACTATTAACTAAGACTTTTCCCTCAATAAATTCCTAATTTGCTGCTTATTAATAGTTAGTAAGATAGTTGTTAAAGTCATGTAGAATAAGGCATTAATATTTGCTTAATTAGTACTAATAAAGCAAGTAGTTATGAGGCAGTAAAATAAAGTGTTACCATCTATTTTTATTTTTAAAATAAGATTGATTGATTCCGAGATTGATTGATTAGTGCAAAAAATGACACACAAACCAACAAACAAGCAAACATATGTCAAAAAAGGGTTCATGTTTGTTCAAAATGAAAAAAAAAAAATCTAATAATATATTTTTTATTTACAAAATTAACCTTTTGGTCCTTTGCTGGTTTGTGCTGGTCCATTGCTGGTTTGTGCTGGTCCTTTGCTGGTTTGTGCTGGTCCTTTGCTGGTTTATGCTGGTCCTTTGCTGGTTATGCTGGTCCTTTGCTGGTTTATGCTTGTCCTTTGCTGGTTTATGCTGGTCCTTTGCTGGTTTATGCTGGTCCTTTGCTGGTTTATGCTTGTCCTTTGCTGGTTTATGCTTGTCCTTTGCTGGTTTATGCTTGTCCTTTGCTGGTTTATGCTGGTCCTTTGCTGGTTTGTGCTGGTCCTTTGCTGGTTTATGCTGGTCCATTGCTGGTTTATGCTGGTCCTTTGCTGGTTTATGCTGGTCCTTTGCTGGTTTGTGCTGGTCCTTTGCTGGTTTATGCTGGTCCATTGCTGGTTTGTGCTGGTCCTTTGCTGGTTTATGCTGGTCTTTTGCTGGTTTATGCTGGTCCTTTGCTGGTTTATGCTGGTCCTTTGCTGGTTTATGCTGGTCCATTGCTGGTTTGTGCTGGTCCTTTGCTGGTTTATGCTGGTCCTTTGCTGGTTTATGCTGGTCCTTTGCTGGTTTGTGCTGGTCCTTTGCTGGTTTGTGCTGGTCCTTTGCTGGTTTGTGCTGGTCCTTTGCTGGTTTGTGCTGGTCCTTTGCTGGTTTATGCTGGTCCATTGCTGGTTTATGCTGGTCCTTTGCTGGTTTATGCTGGTCCTTTGCTGGTTTGTGCTGGTCCTTTGCTGGTTTATGCTGGTCCATTGCTGGTTTGTGCTGGTCCTTTGCTGGTTTGTGCTGGTCCTTTGCTGGTTTGTGCTGGTCCTTTGCTGGTTTATGCTGGTCCTTTGCTGGTTTGTGCTGGTCCTTTGCTGGTTTATGCTGGTCCTTTGCTGGTTTGTGCTGGTCCTTTGCTGGTTTATGCTGGTCCTTTGCTGGTTTATGCTGGTCCTTTGCTGGTTTGTGCTGGTCCATTGCTGGTTTATGCTGGTCCTTTGCTGGTTTGTGCTGGTCCATTGCTGGTTTGTGCTGGTCCTTTGCTGGTTTATGCTGGTCCTTTGCTGGTTTATGCTGGTCCTTTGCTGGTTTGTGCTGGTCCTTTGCTGGTTATGCTGGTCCTTAGCTGGTTTATGCTGATGCTTAGCTGGTTTATGCTGGTCCTTTGCTGGTTTATGCTGGTTCTTAGCTGGTTTATACTGGCCCTTTGCTGGTTTATGCTGGTCCTTAGCTGGTTTATGCTGATGCTTAGCTGGTTTATGCTGGTCCTTTGCAGGTTTATGCTGGTCCTTGACCAGCAACATGACCAGCTAAAGACCAGCATAAACCAACAAAGGACCAGCTAAAACCAGCATCCCAGCATCAAAACCTACCTAACCAGCATATGCTGTTTTTCAGACTCTTGTATGAATTCAGCATTTTCTAATAGTCTCAGCTCTTTATATTCTTGGTATTTTCCATTGTGTTGTCCTTTTACAAAACTCCACTGAATTGAAGATGTATAGTGTACATTGTTGTTCATTGAAAGTCACGTATTTGCTTCTCATGGACATTTACAAACCGGTCTTTTATCCCTTTGATTGCCAGAGCTTTTTCCTGGCGGTATAAAGGTGGATCTCAAAGGGCCTAAATAACCATTCAGCACTACATCTTTTCTTTGTGTCAAAACTGAATGTTGTTTGTGGAAAGCGCTCGGGAAGTATCCATTAAAGAAATGGCAGTGCAATAAAAACCCAGTGTTGTCATAGGGGATACAAACTCTATAAAAAGTTCTCTGAGTACACTGTGTGGCTTTTAACAACATATGAGTGAAATACAGCAGTTTGAGAACATTTCATTGCAGCGATATTCGCACTTTGTTCTCGCAAAATGAGACAAATATGAACGCAAACAGATCGACTTTGGTTGCAGGTTCAAAGAGCCGCTGAGAAGGCGGATTGGAAATGAGATGTTGTCGCTTTCTGTAATACACAGAAACTGATAGTCCCTGATTTCTCCTCACGCAGCTCCAGATCAGGTGGCCAAAGACACAATACACAAAGAACATTTTGTCATGCATCTCAACTGTCATCAAAAACAAACACAAACATTGTCCCAGCAGGCTATTACCTTCCGACTTCAAACGCGGGATCGGCGGGGAATGTTTTCCCGTGTAGTCGGGGTAGACGGTGCCGTAATCGTACTGTGCCGCGCTGCTTTCCCAACAAAGCTTTTAAGAACAAACAGCTTCAGTGGCGGCCTCATACCTGCAGGCTTGCCTTCAGGGACCTGCTGAACACAGCTCAAGGTCTCGCCTCACCTCAGCTGCCTAACAGTCTAATAATCTCATCCCCTCTTTCTTCTGTGGCTTTATGTGTACATCACCCCAGTGCTTATAATTAGTATGGAAAACACAATAGCTTTGTTCCATGCGCTCCTAGTGAGCCGCTTTGCTCTGTGTTTGGAGCTGCCAGGCAGTTTCTAAACCATCATTGAATGTAAGCGGATCGTGTATGTGCTTCTTATACAGCAAAACTGTTTGAAGTTAAACACGCAGGAACACAAATCACTACTGATTCCAGTAGTTTTGTGTTAGCATGATGCTAAGCTAACAGTGCAACTGTCACAGAAATACATGCACAGTGCCTTGTTGGGTGGAATTTAATATTGTGTGGTCTTTTTTATCGTTAATAAACATTTATACCAAAACAGCAAAATAAATAAATACATAAACAAATAAAAATCTTTACTTGAATAGAACAAATATTAACTGAAAAAATGATAACACTATAACAACTGCACACTATGAACCATTAGTTCATTAGTGTGTAATAATTAGTAATTAGTCAATTCATCTTTCATAAATCATTATCTCTACATTAATAGACAGTAGTAAGCAGTTCATAAATGCAGCTATAAATGCTTTGTTTTTGAGCATATCTATAATGTGTTTAATAATTGTGTTTCATACTTTATTAATGATCAGTTTATCATTTATAAATTAAGTGTTGCATTATTTACAAATCAGTTATTTAGTTGTCATCAGTGGTTCATAAGATAGAACCAAAGATTTAGAAAGTGTAAGTAAATGATTAATGAACTGTTTAAACATACATTTATAGATATAATTTAGAATATAGTAATAGTGTAATAATAATTGCTGATTAATTCAGGTAGCTATAAAACATTCAGTAGTTGTCCGTTAACTGTTTTTGTGAGCTCATCTAAAGTGAAGACTATTTATACTTTGTAAAGCTTTTACAAAAGAGATTGAAATGAAACTACAACTGTATACTTTATATAAAATGAAAAATAAACATCTGCAATATCATGTAAATAAAAAAATAAAAAAAAATGACGAAATATAAAAAAAAAATAAAAAAAGCAAGAAAGTAAATATAAATAAACAATACGTAACACAACAAAACAAAAAACTAAAACAAAGGGGGAAAAGCTAAATATTTTGTTGTAGTAAGAAGGTTTTCTTGTTTCAGTTTATATTTAGTGCAAACAGTGAGTTACAAAGAAGTGTCAAGTGTAGCAAATTTCAAACAAATTCAACATTTTAAATTTAAGATTTACAGTTAGCTGAAATAGAAAATTAAGTATATTCAAAAAAAAAAAAAAAAAAAATATATATATATATATATATATATATATATATATATATATATATATATATATATATATATATATATATATATATATATATATATATATATATATATATATATATATATATATATATATATATATATATATATATATATATATATATATATATATATATATATATATATATATATATATATATATATATATATATATATATATATATATATATATATATATATATATATATATATATATATATATATATATATATATATATATATATATATATATATATATATATATATATATATATATATATAT
>NC_133380.1:40898594-40946299 GCF_049309525.1 Garra rufa | reverse complement strand
AAGTGAAGACTATTTATACTTTGTAAAGCTTTTACAAAAGAGATTGAAATGAAACTACAACTGTATACTTTATATAAAATGAAAAATAAACATCTGCAATATCATGTAAATAAAAAAATAAAAAAAAATGACGAAATATAAAAAAAAAATAAAAAAAGCAAGAAAGTAAATATAAATAAACAATACGTAACACAACAAAACAAAAAACTAAAACAAAGGGGGAAAAGCTAAATATTTTGTTGTAGTAAGAAGGTTTTCTTGTTTCAGTTTATATTTAGTGCAAACAGTGAGTTACAAAGAAGTGTCAAGTGTAGCAAATTTCAAACAAATTCAACATTTTAAATTTAAGATTTACAGTTAGCTGAAATAGAAAATTAAGTATATTCAAAAAAAAAAAAAAAAAAAAAAATATATATATATATATATATATATATATATATATATATATATATATATTTCATTTCCATGTCCTTTCTTTTCCACTTATTTATCTCCCTCAATTATTTCTGTTTTAAAAACAAAGTATCACATTTTATACTCATTTTAATGATACTTTATAACAGCATAAGTTTTCAGCAAAAACATCAGAAAATAGTTTAATAATGTAATTATTGCATTTAAAGGAACACTCCACTTTTTTGGGAAATAGGCTCATTCTCCAACTCCCCTCGAGTTAATAAGTTGACTTTTACCGTTTTGAAATCCATTCAGCCGTTCTCCTGGCGATTCACTTTTAGCATAGCTTAGCATAGAACATTGAATCCTATGAGACAAATAGCATCGCGTTCAAAAATGACCAACGAGTTTCGATATTTGTCCTATTTAAAACTTGACTCTTCTGTAGTTATATCGTGTACTAAGACCGGCGGAAAATGTAAAGATGCGATTTTCTAGGCCGATAAGATTAGGAACTACACTCCCATTCCGGCGTAACAGTCAAGGAAGTTTGCTGCTGTAATATGGACGCAGCAGGTGCAGTAATATCATGCAGCGCCTGAAATTAGTTCCCAGCTAGGTAACTTCCAACGAGGAACGCTCCATGTGCATGCAGTTGGTCACGTTGTGCTGCGTGATATTACTACGGAATGGGAGTGTAGATCCTCTCTGCCTAGAAAATCACATCTTTACATTTTCCACTGGTCTTAGTACACGATATAACTGTAGAAGAGTCAAGTTTTAAATAGGACAAATATGGAAACTCGTTGGTCATTTTTGAACGTGATGCTATTGGTCTAATAGGATTCAATGATCGATGTTAAGCTATGCTAAACGTGATATCGCAAGAACAGGAGAACAGCTGAATGGATTTCAAAACGGTAAAAATCAACTTATTAACTCAGGGGGAGTT
This sequence comes from Garra rufa, assembly GCF_049309525.1. Lineage (NCBI taxonomy): Eukaryota > Metazoa > Chordata > Actinopteri > Cypriniformes > Cyprinidae > Garra > Garra rufa. The sequence goes on along the minus strand of NC_133380.1, from coordinate 40,944,951 downwards.
GGAGAATTTCCAAAAAAAGTGGAGTGTTCCTTTAAGAACACTGAAAATGATCATAAAATAATAAAAAATAAGTTAAACAAATCTTATTTAATTATTTAAACTGTTTCTTAAAGAGTCCTTGTCCTGTGGTTGACATTTTCTGTCATCAATAGACGTTTCAGCCTTTTGTTTCAATTAACGACCTTGCTATTCTGAGCTAACCTGTCATTAGTTGTTTGCAAGCCATGATCATGTAGTTTAACATACGGTTTTAAATAAAACATATACTTTAGGGGTGTCACAACAAAACATAACACTTTGGTTCCAAAAAAAATAAAAAATATCCATAACATGGCCATAAATGGGGTCCTTCATTATTGTTTACACTGGAATTTGCCGATTTAAAATGCCAGAGGACATGGTTTTTAGAGACAAACTGTATTAAGTTCCTACGCTTTCAGAAATATATGGATGGAAAAAAAATACTTTACTAAAATAGACACTTTAAATAGACAATTATGCCGGAGGTATTTATTAAAATTGCTATGCTTTTCTTTTAAGTAGATAAAAGTTGTTATTTATTTAACCACACATATACAATCACTCTGTAGGGCAATTTTGACATTTGGCTAAAAAAATAAATAAAAAATAATAAAAATGATAACAACAGGTCCATGTACGAAAAAAAAAAAATTCAACTATTTACTGCATTTGAGATAATATTAATGACAATATTAATTATATTCATTTTTATCTTGTGAGACAGTGAAAATGCCATGTCATATCAACAACCCAAAATGTTAGTAAAACTATAATATTACCTCAATGATGCTTAAATAAATAAAACAAATATTGGAAATAATTTTCATTAAAAATAATATAATATGAGGGGGCGCTCGAGATCACCGAATTGTCACGATGTAGGCAGGAACACACGAACAACGACGTAGTAAAAGACGAATATTTAATAAATCCAACGGAATACAAGCAGACACAGGAACAGCAGGGTAAGACATCCATATAACATCAAAGACCGACAAGAGTACAGGGGAAAACACACACCTTAAATACACAGACTGATTACACATCCAGGTGGAGACAATAAAGGAGGAACCAAACACACACTGAACTGCGGGGGAGAATGGGAGAAACCAACATGAAAGTCCGGGGATGTGACATTACCTCCCCCTCCCGGAAGGCGTGTCCTCACGCCGACAAACAGGAAACAACAAACAGTCTTAGGAGGGGGTTTCGGCGGAGGACGGACTCCCGGGAGGAGGGCACAAGATGGAGTCCAGGGTGGTGACGGAGGGAGGAGCCAAGGATGTGACAGGAATGGGCTGGAGCAGGAGGAGCCAGGTGGGACCCAGAACGCAGCCAAGATGTATTCCCACGGTGGAGCCGATGGAGGGAGGAGCCATGGTGGAGGAAGGGCTGACGACTCCAAGGGGCCGACCGACGGAGGCGGAGCAGGTGGTGGGAGAGCCCGAGGCGGAGACGGAAAGCCGATGATCTTGGGTGACACCGCGGATCCGGAGGGCCAAGGTGGAACCCAAGGCTCTGGCGACCAAGGCGGAGATGGAGATCCGGAGATCCGCGGCGGAGCCGGAGCGACAGAGGACCGAGGCTGTGCCCGCGGGAGGGAGGAGGTCCACAGAGCCGGTGGGACGGCGCGACAAGGCACAGCCGGAGGAGTAGAGTCCAGAGGCGAAGGTGGGGCGACGACTGACCAGGGCGGAGCCGGAGGGACGATGGTGCCCGGTGGAGCTGGTGGATCGACGGGCGACGGCGGAGACGAGGGAGCAGAGAGCCGGGGTGGAGCCGCAGGGTCGGAGGGCCGAGGCGGAGTCCAGGACTCTGAGGCTGGAGGCGATGGTGAGGGATCCTCCAGCCATGACACCGATGGAGAATGGCAGACCCGCGGCGAACCCACCGCACAGATGGTGGACTGAGGGTGAGCAAGGGGACAGGCAGTCGACAACGGGGATTCAGGAAGGCTGGGCGGAACCAGCGGAGATTCAGGACTAGGCAGAAGAGGGAGGGTGGGTGGGAAGTCCAGGCAGATAGGTATTTCCATGACACAGTCAATTACATCCCCAAAATCTTGTTCCAGCTCACCCTCAGTGATGGTGCAGTGGGCGGGGCTCTCTACTGCCCCTTCTTGCTCGACGCAGCACTCCACCGTCGCAGATGTAGTGGCCGGCTCTCGCACCTGGTCGGATGATATGACCCCATCGGTGCTCCACACTGCTGTCGCTCCGGGCTCGGGCTTTCCGTCTACGATGGGCTCATAATCCGTCGGTCGGGGTGGCTGGCTGGGCTCTGGGTCTGGAGTGACACTGGCGAGATTCTCCTTGGAACAGGCGGGAAACGAGGATCGGTTTCTCGCCAGTGTCCACTCCACAAACGAGGCAAAATCGGCTCGAGGGCCGTCCTCGGACGACGGCGCTCTGCATGACACGTTTAGACTCGCGTCATAGAACGCGCAGAGCGCGTCGTCCGAGTAGCTGGTGGTGTTAGCTACTAGCTGGAACATTAACGTGTATCCCTCGAGCGGCAATTCCCCCTGCTTCAGCCGAAGGAGGATGAATTCTGGACGTAGTAGGGGATCCATAAAAGACACACAACGGAAACAAAAAGACTGGGAAAAACGAACGGCAAACAAAACGGAGGTGAACACGTCAACAAAATATCTGTTTTGGTCGGTCTTTCTGTCACGATGTAGGCAGGAACACACGAACAACGACGTAGTAAAAGACGAATATTTAATAAATCCAACGGAATACAAGCAGACACAGGAACAGCAGGGTAAGACATCCATATAACATCAAAGACCGACAAGAGTACAGGGGAAAACACACACCTTAAATACACAGACTGATTACACATCCAGGTGGAGACAATGAAGGAGGAACCAAACACACACTGAACTGCGGGGGAGAATGGGAGAAACCAACATGAAAGTCCGGGGATGTGACACGAATGGAGTAGACGTAGTTTTAAGGAGCTCCTCCATTAACCTCGAAAAAACTAGTTTCATTTAATCATAATTAAAATGAAACAATATCATTTGAAGCCTGAAGTCAAGATGACGAAACCTAAAACAAAGAAATGTGACCAATCGGCCAATGTAGACGAACAGTCAATGGAGAAGCAAACACTGACTGAACAAGCGGCTAGTGCTACTGTCAACGACGAGACCACGACCTTATCCCCAATCTGGGCAGCAATCCAAGCGTCTATCCAAGCTATGGATAAGTCGATGAACGACAGATTTAACTCCATTGAAAATACCTTGTCGCAAATGCAAGCGTCGCTTACCGAAACTAACTCCCGTATCTCCGACCTCGAGGGCGCGAGAGTCGAGCATGACAGCCGCATTTCTGAGTTTTTCCCAACGTGTAACAGAATGGTTAGATGAGTATCTTATGTTTAACGATACAGGGGAAGGATCTGATTCAACACTGTGGGAGTCACTTAAGGCGGTATTAAGGGGATACATAATTTCATATGAATCCAGCCTAAAAAAACAAAGGAAAAAATGCCTGTCAGTAATTGAAGCTCGTCTTAATCAACTCGAACATTTACATGTAGACTCAGCAGATCCTGATGTTCTAAAAGAGATTGCAGCATTAAAATTAGAGTATAATACAATTTTTTCTGACCAAATTAGTAATATGCTATTAAAAATAAAACAAAAGCAATTTGAGCTAGGAGACAAAGCAGATAGGCTGCTCGCGCGTCAATTAAGAAGTATTCAAGCTAATAGAGCTATTCACCAAATTAGGAAAAAGGATGGAACCCTAACGACAAACCCCAGTGACATTAACAAACGTTTTAAGGAATTTTATGAGGCTTTGTATGAATCTCGATCTTCCACTGTCCCTACAACCCTTTCCCTCTTTCTTCAATCACTACATCTCCCCAAATTAGATGAAGCAGATCGAGATGCCCTTAATGCAAAGATAACATTAAATGAAATATTCGAAGCCATTGCATCTTTCCCTAACGGTAAGGCCGCCGGACCTGACGGCTTCGGAATTTAATTTTATAAGAAATATTGTCAAAAACTTGCTCCTCTGATGCTGAGATTATTTAATCATTCTATTGATAAGCAGGAATTTTCGCAGTCAATGTACGATGCAAATATTTCTCTAATTCTTAAAAAAGGAAAAGACGAAACAGATCCGGCATCATATCGTCCCATAGCCCTTCTAAATTCAGATCTGAAAATTTATACTAAGATACTTGCAAACAGATTAAATAAATGTATAGCAAAAATTATTCATCCTGATCAGACCGGATTCATCCCTGGGCGCTTTTCCTTCTTTAATGTGAGACGCTTAATGAACATTTTATACTCAAAACAAGATTCTGCTTCAAATGTCGCCATCTTATCTCTGGACGCCGAAAAGGCGTTCGACCAAATTGAATGGAGTTATATTATTGCAGTGCTCCAGGAGTTTGATCTAGGAAAATCGTTCTCCTGTTGGGTGAAAATGCTTTATGCCAAACCCAGGGCTTCGGTGCTCACCAATTTTGATAAGTTTTCACAATTCGCATTGCATAGAGGCACTAGATAGGGGTGCCCACTCTCACCCCTGCTTTTTGCCATAGCTATAGAACCACTTGCGACTGCTATTAGAAATAACCCACTTATTTTTTCACCCAAGACCATCACATATCTCTCTACGCCGACGATATTATTCTCTACCACCTCGATCCATCCATAGATTTACTGAAGACTGTTGGAAAGTTCTTTGGTTACTCTGTAAATTGGCAAAAGAGTGAACTCATGCTCGTGACTAACAAGACTGACCCAAGATTTATACAAAACCTTCCTTTTAAAATTGCAGCAGATAGTTTGAAATACTTGGGGGTCACCATACAGAAAAATGCAAAGGATATCTATAAATTAAATTATTTAGCTATGTTAGAGAGCTTAAAGCTTAATATAGAAAGTTGGAGGACCTTTCCGCTGTCTATGGTAGGGCGCGTGAATGCAATCAAGATGGTGACATTGCCAAGATTTCTATATCTTTTCCAAAACCTGCCAATTTTTTTGCCCAAAATTTTTTTTCAAACTTTGGATTCAATTGTGTTACCATTTGTGTGGGGCTTTAAAGCACATCTCTAAACTAATTATCTAAACATCATTATCTCTAAACTACATGTATGTAAACCAAGGTCGCAGGGTGGACTAGGCCTGCCAAACTTCCAGTATTATTATTGGGCTGCAAACTGCAGAGCCTTATCATATTGGAAAAAATCTTATCCTGTGGGGTCTTCAGGTGACATTCCTTCCTGGCTCGCCATCGAACAGAGTGCTACAAACTACTCTCTTTCCCTTTCTGCTTTTTGCGTCGCCTGTACCACCCATAAAAGTGGTCAACACAAACTTTATAGTTAGTAACTCTCTCAAAATATGGTGTCAGGTCCGGAAGGCATTTAAGTTGCCATCAACCTCATTGTCCACCCCTATTGCTTATAACCACGCCTTTAAGCCATCACTCATTGACTCCACATTTTCGATTTGGTCCAGTAAAGGAATGGTCACTGTAAGAGACTTGTACATGGATGGTAAATTTGCCACATTCCCTCAGCTGAAACAGAAATTTGATCTTTCACCATCACATTTTTTTTTAGATATCTACAGCTGAGAAACTATGTTCGTACATCTATCTCCCACTTTGAACTATTAGCAGATGAACATGATATATATAAATTACTTTCTGCCTCCCCTGATTCCTCTAATTCCTCCCATTTTATAGATGTTTTTACTGGTCAGTTAGACATATCTACCCTGTATTTGAAAGATTCCTGGGAAAAGGATTTAGGTATTCAAATTACTAATGAGGATTGGAAAAAGTCTATCAAGGTCATAAATAAATGCTCTATTAACTCAAGACACCAACTAATCCAATATAAAGTAGTACATCGGCTTCATTATTCTAGGGTTAAGCTTAACAAATTCTACCCCTCCATCTCCTCTAACTGTAACAAATGTGAATCTGCAGAGGGATCCTTGGGACATCTTTTCTGGTCATGCCCAAAACGAGTTTTGGAGCGAAATTTTCAGATTCTACTCTAAGGCTTATTCTTGTGACCTCGCCCCTGATCCTGCAATCGCTGTTTTTGGTTGCTCTGACTCACTTCGTGGGTTCAGTCATCAAATTAAAAAAGCTGTACAAATATGGAATGGTGGTAGCTAAAAAAAATATTCATTGTCAATGGAAAAAAGGCATCAAAACCACTTTTTAAATCCTGGCTTTCTGAACTCTCTAGCACTTTGCATTTAGAGAGACTTAGACACAATCTTTCTGATAGCATTGCTGGCTTCGAATCCACCTGGGAACCCTTTTTTAATTATCTGTCAAATGTCAAGGATAACAGTTTAAAGTTATGACCCTTTCATTGTTTGCAAGATCACCATATTGCCTGTGCCCACTGGCCTAGAAATGTATGTGTAACATTGTTAACCAATGTATAAAACTGGAGGAACTGATGTAACAATGGTTTTAAAATCTTTTTTTTTTTTTTTTTTTTATCTTCCCTTCTTTGTCCTTATAGTTGTTGTTGCTTTTTTGTATTGTTCTGTGTTGGTCAAAATAAAAATAAAAATATAATAATAAAATAATAATAATAATATAATATGATATAATATAATATAATATAATATAATATAATATAATATAATATAATATAATATAATATAATATAATATAATAATCATATTTAAGATGTCAGTTTAACAGAATTGTCCTTCATTGTCCCACAAAAACAAACAAACAAATAAATAACTAAATTAAAAAAAAAAAAAAAAAAAAAAAACATGAAAATTGCTACTATTTTGAAATATATATTTTAGTTTTTTTTTTTAAATTTTCCGTTTTAAGGTTAATATTAACACATTAAGTTTAAAACTAAACAAAACACCACAAAACAAAACTAAATAAAACAAAACATAAAACAAACCATAAAATTATCAAAACAACAATACCAAACTAAAAAAGAATGAATATTTTTATTTAGCAAAGATACATTCAATGGATCAAAAGTCATTTATAATGTATAAGTAAAGATTGAAATAATGACTGGACTATAGTAAATTATATATACTGTATACAGTGTTGGGTAAGTTACTTTAAAAAAGTAATTAATTACTAATTACTAATTACTTCATCAATGTTGTATTTAAAATACTTATCTAATTACTGTGTCTAAAAAGTAACTTAAATACTCAATAAGTAATTTAACTAAATACTTTTTAAAATCCCTATAAACCTTGAGTGGACAAAAAATAGAAATTAAACTCTTTAAATAATAGATAATTAAATAAAACATGAGTCAAACATTAAATAGTTTAGCATTTTAGCTTTTTTAATAATCTATATTACATTCTATGAAAACATTCTATAATAATAAACTTTTTTGTAAGAAATGTAACCTTCTTTCGGTAAGAAACACAATTCCAGAATAACAAAAAATATATATTATTCTTAAGAAACTTAAGAGAAGTTAAACATGACATGTATCAACCTGTAAACGTGAAACTTAATTTAAAACAATGAGTTCAATAAATGTTTTACTTTATTTAAACAAATCTAAAATGTTATTTAGAATTTCAAGGAGCTTTTATAATACTATCCACTATTTTAATATTTAAAACATTTTAATGACCATTTTTGTAATCATGTCATGTGTTTCCACAAAGTGAACTGTAACCTTGCTCATTCAGACACTTTTCTGCGCTACCGAAGTAAAATCAAGTTTTGCCTGTTTAGCAGGAGTTGCCGCAGTTTTATCCGTTGAATATGAAGGATCACACAGAAGTGTTCGTCTATGCTGCCGTGTCAGGTGCTTGAGTACTCGTGCTATTGACAGCGCAGCGGCCGATAGTTTTTTTCTCCCCAGGACATAGCTTACATATTACTGTAATGTTCTTGTCTGCTTGTTTCAGAAAACTGAAGTAATGGGCATGTTTCCATTTCGCAAAACAGCCACTCGCTTCAGCCGAGTCCAACATCCCCTTTAAGAATACCATAGGAGTATGCAGCAAACTTGCGCGAAATCACGTGCACCTGCACTTCAACGATTTTAAAGCGGCAGAGTTTACTTTCACATTTAGAAGATTAATTAATCAAATTAAATAATGATATTCAGCGAGTTTAATTATTTTACAGTGTAACGCAAGTACATTAAACGTAACTGTAATTAAAATACTTAAAAATGAACAGTAATCAGTTACTCTACTTTTTCAGTGGAAAAGTATTTTAATTACAGTAACGCGTTACTTAGTAACGCGTTACACCCAACACTGACTGTATATATAAACTTAAAATATTTAACAATTTAGCTGTTTTTACAATTTTTCAGTATATACACACATAATAATACATCTGTGACCTCTAAAAATGGTTATAATCTTTCTTTTAAAAAGCTGCATATCCAGACAGCTCACTAGAGTTTTGAACAGAGCTAATATATGCAGCAGAAGTCAACGCAGTAACGGAGACTGACAGTAATGCGTGTGTTCCTCTGGTTTGCTGTCCGGTGCGCATCTGTAGAGCTCTGATGTTTGGGCCGTTTAGAGTGTGCCGACTGACCCCTTCTGTGGGCCGTGGAGAAAGGCCATCTTGAGCGCTCATATTAGAGATGTGACAGTCGAGTCTTAACGCTTTGACATCCCTCTGTCTCAATGGTCCCTTCTTGTACGTCTCCTTTTAACCCCGTGATCCATAAACGCTGCCAGTGCTGCTCTTGTGCTGAGTGCTGCTATTCAGAGCAGAGAGACTGAGAGCACTCTGATTTCATCTCATGACTGCACTCCTTGGAAGCGTTTACCACAGTTTATCGATTTAGGCGCACGTCAGCCCCCCTCCCCTTACCTCCTCCTTGTTTAATCATATCAGATTTTTAAGATGGCTCCAGATTGATGGTATTGATTGAGTCAGACAAAACTGTCAATTCCTGTCTGTGGGCTTGTTTTTTGAGGCAGAAGGTTTTTATGGAGCGCTTGTTGGGAATTTAAATGGACATGGCAGAATCAATGTGTTTTTGAGAGCTGGAGTGTTAAAGAATGGATGAATCTTTAATCAGATCGCATGTAATTTCTCAGTTTACGCCAGTCAAAACTCCACTGCCCTGAAGTCAACATCAACTCAAAATCGACTCTAATGTCTTAATGTATGGCCCTGCTTATACTGAGAACAAAATATTATTATTCCAAAGATCAAAGTGTTTGTTATAATCGTTTACCAAAATGTATTAAAAAAATGTTCTCATTGGTTCATTCCAAATTTGGGGGTCTGTAAGAGTTTTAATGGTTAAATAGTCTTATGCTTACAAAAAATAAAATAAAATAATAATAAATGAACAAATAAATAATGAAAAGGTAATATTATGAATATTATAAATGACTGTTTTCTATAGGAGTATATATTACTATATTTTCTGTGACACCTGATTCTTCAGAAATCATTTTAATTAGCTGATTTGTTGCTCAGAAAATCATTATCAATATTGAAAATGTTAACTTCATGAACATTTTATATAAGAACAACTTTTAATAGGTACAAATGTTCATGAATTCTTTTAGTTTCATAAAATATTTATGTCATTGAAGTAATATGATTTCATTGTATTTTAATCAATGACATTAAACATGTCAATGCTATTAAATTGACATATTCTGTCATAATATCGTAGTAATATTGAAATAAATATTATGAAATATGTTTATAAAATATTACAGTGAATTGTAAAAGTAAAATGTCACAAATTATTGTACAGCACGTTTCTGCATTTTTTTAATTATTATTTTTTTTTATAATCCATTATTTAAATTTGTAGAGAAGTGGTTAAGGGCTCAAAACTATTATAAAATGTATCAATATAAATGCATGCATGCATACAATTGATTTTTAAAGATTTTTGCATTTTTAGACTTGTACGTATATAAATACTTCAATTTGAAATGTTTCAATGCATCTTCATTGTACGTTTCATCATAAATATCCAAATGCACAAAATGACTTTGCTTTTCATCTGACGTCACCCAGGCCATATGGGTGAGGAAAACACAGTTAACCAATAGCCAAATAACTATTTACTTATTGGTTTTTTTTAGAATCTACCCAATTAGCAGTGAATAGATTCAAGAGCCATCCTAATTTTTTTGTGCTTGTTACAATTTACAAAAGTAAAACCTTGTTTTCATGTTGACTTGCTTTATGAATTCCATCCTAAAACTACACCCGCTAGCCATTACAAATCCAGCAAACATCTTTGCCGCTTTTGACAAAGTGAAGTGTATGAAAGCCTCAGACGTGCGTGAAGAACAGTTTTATTGTGCTGATGTGTTTGACTGGAAGAAGCGGACATTATTTCACATGACTCTCACAGCTCTCATGACTTACTGCCCTCTTTCCTGTCAGAGAAGGAACTCTTTTATGGGATTATTAAAGCCCTTACATCCGTACTTTGTATCCTGGAAGCTTACGGTGATCCTTAGGAGAAAGGTTTTGCAAAGGAAAGGTTGTATTCACAATCCCAGCAGGTCTCAGGGCTTTAACTCCCTCCTCATTTCAGTCAGATAGCGTGAGGCTTTGGGTTGGTCTGAATCTCTTCTGCTGCTGATCGCTCACCTAAGCTTATGAGGCCCTAATCCTGCCTGACAGTTTAATGATAATTGCACAGGAGAAGTTCACCCAAGACACTCACTACCAAATGAGCAAAACGCCCGTCATCGAACCGAACTGGAAGCAAACGCTTCATTTAGAGCGTGAGAAATTACCTTCACACTGCAGAAAAAGAAAAAAAAAAATGTCTTAATCAGTGTTTTTGTCTTGTTTTCCAATAAAAATCGTAATATTTACAGCTTAAATATGAAACTCATTTACTTCTGAAGCGAAAAGCGATACATTGATTGATGTATCTATTTATTAATGCATTTAAGTATGTATTCATTTATTGACTTACCTCCCTCCCTCACTGACAGTTATTCATTTTTAAAGCATAAAAACTTACTTATACTTATAAAAGCTGACATACAATTCAGTATTACATGCTGTAAATTGTTTAACACCATTTAAAATATATTTCATAATTATCATGCATGACTTTATAGTAATTGATGGTTTAAAAATGTTGAATGAATGAATGAATAAATGAATGAATCACACGTCTATTACAAATATGTCACGTTGTTTCATAGTTACAGTATATATGTTTTTCATTATTTACCCTAAAAGAATGGAAGTGAAGTGCGACAACATGCCCCGTAGGTGGGGTACATTGTAACATATACAGGTGAATCTCAATAAATTAGTATGTCGTGGAAAAGTTAATTTATTTCAGTAATTCAACTCAAATTGTAAAACTCATGTATTAAATCCAATGCACACAGACTGAAGTAGTTTAAGTCTTTGGTTCTTCTAATTGTGATGATTTGGCTCACATTTAACAAAACCCCACTAATTCACAATCTCAACAAATTAGAATATGGTGACATGCCAATCAGCTAATCAACTCAAAACACCTGCAAAGGTTTCCTGAGCCTTCAAAAATGGTCTCTCAGTTTGGTTCACTAGGATACACAATCATGGGGAAGACTGCTGATCTGACAGTTGTCCAGAAGACAATCATTGACACTCTTCACAAGGAGAGTAAGCCACAAACATTCATTGCCAAAGAAGCTGGCTGTTCACAGAGTGCTGCATCCAAGCATGTTAACAGAAAGTTGAGTGGAAGGAAAAGATGCACAACCAACCGAGAGAACCGCAGCCTTGAGAGGCTTGTCAAGCAAAATCGATTCAAGAATTTGGGTGAACTTCACAAAGAATGGACTGAGGCTGGGGTCAAGGCATCAAGAGCCACCACACACAGACGTGTCAGGAATTTGGCTACAGTTGTCGAATTCCTCTTGTTAAGCCTGTCTTCTGAACCACAGACAACGTCAGAGGTGTCTTACCTGGGCGAAGGAGAAGAAGAAATGGACTGTTGCCCAGTGGTCCAAAGTCCTCTTTTCGGATGAGAGCAAGTTTTGTATTTCATTTGGAAACCAAGGTCCTAGAGTCTGGAGGAAGCGTGGAGAAGCTCATAGCCCAAGTTGCTTTAAGTCCAGTGTAAAGTTTCCACAGTCTGTGATGATTTGGGGTGTAATGTCATCTGCTGGTGTTGTTCCACTGTGTTCCACTGTGTTCCACTGTGTTCCACTGTGTTCAAAATGAGCCCCTACCAAGTATTGAGTACATATACAGTAAATGAACACACTTTCCAGAAGGCCAATTTATTGGTCTTATGAAGTATTCTAATTTGTTGAGATAGTGAATTGGTGGGTTTTTGTTAAATGTGAGCCAAATCATCACAATTAAAATAACCAAAGACTTAAACTACTTCAGTCTGTGTGAACTGAATTTATTTGATACACAAGTTTCACAGTTTGAGTTGAATTACTGAAATAAATGAACTTTTCCACAACATTCTAATTTATTGAAATGCACCTGTATATATCTCTCTCGCTCTCTCTCTCTCTCTCTCTCTCTCTCTCTCTCTCTCTCTCTCTCTCTCTCTCTATATATATATATATATATATATATATATATATATATACTGTATTAGCACACATGCCACAACACATTTAACCATTGTGCTCTTGTGGGCCATGTGGGGTTGAATTCAGCTTGCACTTCTTTTTCAGTTTCATTTTCCCCTCTTCACAGCATCATTTTGTGTCCTTTGATCATGATCCTTATAAATAAATATAGTAAAAAGGCCAAAAATAAAAGTGCATTCAGGCAGCAGTTCCAGTAAAGTCTCAGAGGAGGTTTACAATAGAAACACCCGGGGTGAGTTACTCGATGAAATGCTCTGTGTGAGATGCTCCGCTGGAACGCCAGCTGTAAATTCGCACAGTATTTAAAGAGCTCGTGTCAGGTTTATGGAGCAAATATGAAGTCATGCACACATAATTTCAACCATTGGCCGTCTGCTTATTTATCCTTCAGGTGTACGTTTGGGTGAGTGATAAGCTTTGCTATATATCACGGCGTGGAAACATCTCTCTTGAATATTTCATCACAAGGCCCTCATTTTAGGCAGCGTTATTGCAGGCTGGCCGGGATTGTTTTAGAAAGACAATAAATCACCTTCTAATTGTCTGCTTGTTTTCCACCTTGCCTGGAAAATGTTGCGAGTATATGCTCTTTCCAAACACAAACGCAATCATAAGACAAATGCCACCTTGAGGGATCATTCATTGTACAAGCATTTATTTATTTCATTTTTTTAAGTGCTGGCAGAGTGAAATGAGATCAGTCAGTCAAGAGAGCCGTTCTCTCGGAGAAATGAAAGGACGTGGATCCGTGCCCTTGCGCGAACACGCGAGCGTCCTCTTTTGAATCTTTCAAATGGAAAGCAGATGCTTTTAAATGCCTTACAAACGACTGAATCTGTCAAAATGAGATGCATGATTTTCCCTCGGCCTCGCCGTTCCTTCTGTGCATCTCCAGATGATGTATGATCCGGGCTGGATGTTAAAGCGGTTCGACGTTTTGTTCCTGCCACACAGCCGGGATGCTAAAGCGTGGCTTTGTTCCTCTGAAAGGAGCGTGATGGCTCGTGGAGATCTGTTTTCTGTTCGTCTTCCGTATTGTCTTGGCGCGGTTGTCGGTATATCAGCGCTAACTGGCCCAGCGATGCCAGTCTTCATCACGCCAGCGCCCGCTGTTTCACTGCCACTCAGCACGCTGATGGGAATTCAGGTTTTGAGCCTGCTGTGAAGTCTAAACTAAAGACAGGATGAGGCGTTGACAGCAAACAAACCAAAAAAGGCACTATAAACAGCATCAGCAAAAACAGCCTCCTATACTTTCCATCAAGGCGGTCGTTCTTAACCGGAGAGCCGGGGCCCACTAGGGGGCCTCAGCAAACTTCCAGTTGTTTAAACTAAGCCAGAAAAAATATAAAAAAATCAAGATGTTTCTTATTTTAATTCACCCACTTAACTGGATATATGGGGAAGTCTAGGTGTGATTTCTTCATCTGGAAATGTCTTGTAAATTAATTATGTTTTATAACTCCATGGACATTTTTATAATGGATATTCACTATTATAGTTTGTAACTTTTCACTATTTTACTTTAAGTAGTCACATGAAAGGGTTAACCACTAGGATTTAAATTGAAATACTAACCCCAGCAAACATTCATTCTATTATATATATATATATATATATATATATATATATATATATTTTTTTTTTTTCTTGCATGGAAAATATGTATAATTGAAGAATAATGTACCCAAGAATAAAGTTAAGGAAACTCAAATGTCTTTGAAACTTCTCTCCGAAAAACAAAAACAAAATGTCTTAGCTGTTGAATGATGATCCATTCCTTAAGTTAAGCTTAAAAAAAAAAAACTGGTTACTGAGTTGGAAGAAAAACAATGAGTGCGTTGAAATATGTTGATCTACTTTTGCGTTGATGTAACAACTGGCAGATGATTTCAAATTTCAAATCTCAATCAGACAGCATCCCAATAAACAAAGTCCAAACAATCATCTATTCGGACAATAAAGAAGTCCTTCTAACAAAAGAGAAAAGTAAAAAAACACTAAAAACAATCATAAGAATTTCAAACATTCTGAAAAAATCCAAACCAAGCTGTAAAATACTTCCTCATCCTTAATCCTTCTCGAGATCAATTTCCATACTTAATTGTTTAAAAAAAAAAAAGTTAATTGTTTTTTCCATGCAAAACTGAACAATGTTTAAGCAAACTGTAAAGCAGAGTAGATTTAATGAACATCTATGCAGAATTACACATGCTATTTATATACTGTTATAGTATTTATTTATGTTTTGCATCAGCTTTTATTATTATATTTATAGTTATTTTAATTACATTATATTGCATTTGTGCTTTTATCATTTTTCTACTACTTTTTTATATTTTCATTTATCAATATTATAATTTTTTTTTTAAACTTCAGTTTTAGTAATTGTATTACTTCATTACTTCAACTTATCGTATTTTATTCAGTTTTTAATTTCCGTGGTCAAGTTTGCGTTTTTCAACTGATATTTGTATTGTATTCAATTTCAACTTTATATCAATTAATAAAACGTTTACTAGTTTTAGTTAACAATAACAACAGTTACGCAAATGCTACCAGAAATCATAAAACATAAAAAAACTAAAACACTTAGTATACATGTAGTATTATAAAATATTGAAGTTTATATGAAAATAAATCAGTTGCAAACCATTTCTATCTTTGTCTTGTTAACTGTCTCTCAAAAATGAGATTTCTTTTTAATTGTCTTTTTTTTTTTAGCAAGGATGCATGCAATAAATCAAAAATGACAGTAAAGATATTTATAATACAAAACATTTCTTTTTCAAGTAAATGCCATACTTTATTTTTCAAAGTATTTGATATCAACTGTTGCAAATTTGAGTCTCTGTTACCAAGCAGCAGTTGCATGATTGTCAGTTTTACTGATATGATATGCTGTAATTGATTTAGATATTAATTTCCCCATCATCATTTATTGCCGGTGGGATCCTGCTGTTGTCATGAACGTTTTTGTTTTCAATAACCAGCTTGTAATAATGTCACGCGGGTCCTGCTAACCATTCTCTTTAGCTTTCAGTACTGTTGAGATTAGTCATTTTCCGTCTTCCCATTGATATCCTTTCCTAATCATCGCTTTCCCACCATCCTGCGTGCCACAGGAAAACGGGCTGCGTTCATATTAGACTCTCCCTTGGGTCGGTGGCGTCCATTTGAAGGTGTCACATGTGAAGTCTTTCTCCCATGATACGCTCCCGTTCCTGCCTATTTGCCTTGCTAATCAAGTGTGAAGGATGATCCTGCAGGCCGCAGAGAGACCGTCTGTCACGCCGTAATAGGACAGAGACACGTGGATGAACCTGTGTGTGAATACTGCCATTAACCTGAAGGCTCAGCTAGGTGTGTAGAGCGATGATGAGCACGTTCATGGATCAGAGCCTCAAAAAAATCCACCTTGAATTTTAGGATGCTGCGTTTTGAGGCGAGCGGCGGTACCTACCCTGCGGTATCACCTACTCTCTGACGGCTGAACGCTAGTGAGCTTTTGTCACCTGCTTTTCTAATCATCTCTGCATATGCAGATGTGTCCCATATGTGCTCTCACAAATGATAATGTTTTATTAGATAGTAAAAGTTTTCTGTCACCTTGCACGCCCCTGTTCCCTTGCAAAGTGGCGTATTGGGAAATCATTTTTGACAGAGAATGATGGTTCCTTTTGCATTAGCTATCAGAATGTGAAAGAATTTGCTATGCAAGTTAAAGCCATTTTTTGCCCAAGTTTGGACTGTTAGCATAAAATTGCATTGCCTAACATGCAGTGATATCTTGTTTACTTACTGCCAACTGCCTCAAACCAAATAATATATTATTATCTTCCAGAATTCAGTGCCATGAACTTCAAAACTCGAGAAAATCCATCTCAAGCCTATTTAACCTCGGTTGTTGGTCTTGTTTGGTCTTCCAGAAAGATGCGGTTGTTCTGTGGCTGCTTTTTGGCCAGTTTCCAGTTGGGAAAACATCTTAAACCAGACCAGTTAAAACCATCTTAAAGTGACTAAAACCAGCAAACCCGCTTAGGTTCTTCTCACTGATGGAAACTGATGCAAGTCTTTATGTTTCTTAGCATCCAGACAGCCGCTTAGATTGGAAACAGCAAATTTTATCTCTTGCTAAATTGATTTGAAATATACAGTGCCTTGCGAAATTATTCGTACACCTTCATTTTTTTCACATTTTGTTAAGGTGAGGCAAAGAATGGCAGATAATTGCCAAATGCAGATGTGCAAAGCTGGTCACATCAGACCCAAAAAGACTTGAGGCTGTAAAGGTGCTTCAACTATGGACTGAGTTAAGGGTATGAATACTTATGCAATCTACTTATTCCGGTGTTTTATTTTTAATACATTTGTAAAATTTGCAAATCTGTTTTTTGCTTTGTCATTATTATGGTGTATGGAGTGTAAATTGTACAGGTCTTTTTACAGGTCAGACTCATTCAAATGAATTTGCCACAGTTTATCTCCACTCCAAGTGTAGGAACATCTAGAAGCAATATGAATGCGCCTGAGCTAAATTTCCAGTGTCTCAGAAAAGGGTATGAATACTTATGCAACGGGACCTTTTCAGTTTTTTATTTCTAATAAATTTGCACAAATGTTAAAAACCTAATTTTTTTCTTTGCCATTATGGAGTAGGGAGTGTAGATTGATGTGGGAAAAAA
This sequence comes from Garra rufa, assembly GCF_049309525.1. Classification (NCBI taxonomy): domain Eukaryota; kingdom Metazoa; phylum Chordata; class Actinopteri; order Cypriniformes; family Cyprinidae; genus Garra; species Garra rufa. Next base: position 40,927,671 of record NC_133380.1, on the reverse strand, counting down.
AGGAATTTAAAGTAGTTTAACATTAGGCAGCAACATAACAAAATGTGAAAAAAAAAAAATGAAGGGGTATGAACAATTTCGCAAGACACTGTTTTTAAAATGTTCATTCATAGCTGAAGGCTGAAACCTTTTTTTTTTTTATCAATAGGTTGTTTTATACCTCTTGTAGCTGGATTGTGGACTGTTAAAATCTCAAATGTGAAAGGCGTAACAGAGAGATGCTTAGCTGAATGTCAAAGCTGCTGTTTACCATGCAGTAGATTTCAAATTTCAGGGAATGCTAAACACCACTGTTTCAGAATATGTGTATAAACAAATGAGATCTCAGCATATTTTATGCACTTTTTTGTTTTAGAATTTCATCAAATAACATAGTAACACTTTCTATGAAGCCCCTATTTATAATACATTATAAGGTATTTCTAAGGCATCATAATGAATGCATAATGCATTATAAAAATATATAATATGTTATATCATCTCAAGAATAATCATAGTAACAATTATAATAAATTACAATACTTGAGTATTATACTCCTTGAGAAATATTATTATTATAATAATTATTACCTATAAGTAGTTGTATGCTTTAAGTGAAGTGGCATGAGTAACATTGCAAGATATGAGACTTATAATACGTTTAACTACGAGGAGGTAATCATACTCTTAAAAGCTATAACCACAGCTAAGTAAAAATTATAATACATCAATACTGTTCTTATGAATACTCATCAGATGATACAACATATTATAAGGCTTTTATAATGCATTATGCATTGATTGTAATGCCTTAATATACCAATTGAAATAGTGGCTGCATATAATTGCTTGGGTGTCTATGTGGACGCTGGTTTAGTACAACAGCATAATTACTTCCTCAGGAGACTAAGGTCTTTTGGAGCAAATAAACAGATTGTGCTCATGTTGTTTCATTCTGTAATATGGAATATGTGCATGGTATAGCTGTCTTTCTGTTCTACTTAAAGCTTGACTGGCAAGATTGATGTCTAACTGTGGGTCAAATGCTTGAGCCAAGTTTTCACGAGTTGTACAAGAAAAAAAAAAATGTTGTCCTTGACAGGTAAAATTATGTCTGATTGTTCCCATATTCTATATTTGGAATATCACCTTTTGCCATCAAATAGAAGACTGAGAGTAGCATATGCTAGAATGAACAGATTACAGAAATCTTTTGTTTATCAGTCAGTAAAACTAATCAAGCAGGATTGGGGGTCAAAGTAGGCGGCGATATTCTGAGGAATGGAGGGTACTTAAGTATTTGCACAGTAGATTTGTATTGATGTGTATTTCTGTGAGTGTATTTTAGTGTGTAGTGTGTATTGTTGTGAATCAATGTCACGTAAACATTATGGGATGCAAGACCATTGTTGGAAGTAATTCCAAAATAAAGTGAAATTGAATTGAAGAATACCCTTATAATGTATTATAAATACGGGCTTCATAGAAAGTGTTAATAATAACATCTTAAATTTTGATGTTTTTATTATTAAAAGCTATCATATTACTTCTGAAGACTTGAAATGTAATTAAAGGAGTTTTTAGAATAGAATAATGTTTTTCTGTGTGGGCGATAAGTGACAGCTGTCAGATTATTACTGAGTGCACTGTTGGTTACTTCTTGTCTAATGTCTTTATTTGTGGAAAATACTATTAAAAAGTAAATAAGTAGTTGACCACTAATATGATTATTTATTTATTATTATTATTATTATTTTTTTTTTCAACCTTTGCAGCTTGGTCATATTTTGTTTAGTTGTGCACAGAGGAAAGTAAACCAAACAGGTTTCCCACAACAACATTTACATTTTTTGGTGAACAATTCTTTTTTATTATTACTTTTAACATAATACAATTATTTCAGTTAACCAAATTGTAGACTCAGGCAGCCATTATTGTGAAATAAACCCCGTCAGGGGATTTCTCGGCGAGGTTTCTGATCATCTTCCTGATTTATTTTGTAATAATGACACACTGACTGAATATTAGTCAAATGTTCACATTTTTGATCCCCTTGATTTATTTAGAAAACACACGCCTTCTCCAGTACACAGGGGAGTAGACAGACAATTTCCTCCCAATTTCAGGAAAACATCAAATTGTCAATATCGTGATCAGAACTATAAAACAAATTTCCTGTTTGTTGTCCCTCCTAAGATGAAATGTGATCTAGGCTCCTGCCAGAACATAAACCGCCTCTCTCTTTCGCCTGGCATGCTGTTTAATTGCCCTGGTTCTTTTTGATAGGTATAATTACTGTTTGTGCGCTTGTGTTTGCATCCGTGCCACTGTATGGTGCGAACGGCACATAAAATATAATGACCACACCAGGCTTTTGAATTAGTCAGAGACTATATTAAAACGTTTAGATGATTGATTCCATAAAAGTTAGGAGCTTGTGATTGCAGGGATCCTTACTGCAATTAAAAAGCCATTTGTCTGCACTGACTGTTTTTGCAATGAGGACAACACAAAATCACAGTGGTTTCAATTGGTATATGGGAGAGCCGGTTTGGCGGGTTGATGAATAAGAGAGCGACATTTACTCTACCTATCTCGCCGTCTCTTCTTTCTGGGCATCTTTGAAATTCTAAAAAGATGCTTTGCTAAAAAAAAAAGAAAAAAAAGGGCCTTTGCCAGCAGTTCTGTCACTCTGGCGGGCGGCTGGCGTGTTTTGGCCGGCTTAGGCGGGCTGTAATAAGGCAGACAGGCTGGATTGGTAGCTGTGTGTGAGATCTCTTTGTTCTGACAGTCCTGTAGTTAGGGTGTGAAGCGAATAAAGGCAGTTTGATTCATTTTTCCCCCGCTGGGTTCATCACAGGCTAAAAGACTGTCTGTATTGCTCAGTCGTGTCCTGCTTTTTCTGCGTGTCCAAAATAGCCCTATTAAGTGTCAAAACTTGAGCTGGAGGGAAAAAAAGAAAGCAAAAAAGAGAGAAAAAAATCATCCTCTCTTACCTTTTACACCTTCAGACCTTTTATTTTTAAGCTTGCTCCTTATTTTCAGAGGAAAGAGCAATCGCATGAGCAAACAAATGCTAGACGCTCTATGCCGTAAGCAGAGATTGAAATTAACTTTTTCCCTCACCAGCCAATTTGGCTACTAATTTTTTAGGTTATAGGCCATGCATACTACTACTAGCCAAAATAAATACATAAATAAATAAAAACATAATAATAATAAAGCAACAGCTTGAGGCTGTCTACACTGGATGTGACAAAGCGACTGTTGCAAATCACTGTCAGTCCTAGGGGTCTGTGATATTGACAAAAAATATCATCCCAGTATTTTCTGGGATTTTATCAATAAAAAAAAAAAAAAAATATATATATATATATATAATAATAGACATTTTGCTGAGTGTGTTATTGTGCTGATATCTTAAGACTACTGTGAACATCTGACTCCTAATGTTTTTGATATTCTTCATATTCTGTGGTCAGTTCACAGCAGTGATAGAAATTAATCATTCCAATAAGTTCAAATAGATTTTTACCTTTTATGGGCATTTGACCTTTATAAATATATATTTGTATAAAATCAATATCACATTTGTAACCGTGCTGATTTTTCAAATAAAAAAAACGGCACTCTTCGTGTCTGATTAACTATATGAAATGATATAAATATATACATTTTCTGCAGCCTTATCTTGAATTATGTGATCATTCTTAATACATATATTAATTAGGGATGTGACGATAAAACGATTCGTGGATCGATTCTGAGATCTTCCGAATGCATCGTGTTTCTCTTTGGAATCGATTCTGAGTTTAGATTTTAACAGCAGATGGCGATCTAATCTAGTTTTTATCCACACACTTAAACATTCATGAAGAAGAGTGCTAAAGAGCAATTGTTCGTTCGGCTGAGTCATGTAATTTCACCTCGACTCGGAATGCTTTTATGACGCAAGATTAATGTGAACACAGCCCACTGATTGATTATTATATTACGTTCAAGTGCATGTAAGGATTTGGAAACAAGTAGAGCACAGCTGTTTCTAAAGCAAGCGGTGCCATTTGGTGTTCAAAACTAAACTCATAATCGATTTGAGAAAGAATTGCGATGTGTTCGGAAAATCTCAGAATCGATGCTGAATCATTTCTCGATTTGCATTGCAACAATTTATTGTCCCATCCCTACAATGAAATCAGCATGAACAAAATTAATCTTTGAAGAAGTTGCGTTTGGCATTTAGATGTATTTACACATATTAATGCAGCTCAGATAGACATGGAATGCTTTACCTGCAGTTACAAATGCATAAATAATGTTTTAATATTTAAAACTTAAAATGTAGAATACTGATATTTGAAATAGTTTAAAAAAATGAAAAGATACTGTAAATGTCAAATTAAAACCGCCAGTAGGTGGCAGCAGATGACTGTTAAGTGAGTCATTGTGATTGTTCCGACTCATTTAAACGGTTGATTCATTCAGGAACGAAATGCCTTCATGTTACTAAAAGATGCAAAACAGTGCTGTGGCTGTGTTTGGAATTATCTTTGTAGGCGAAATGGAGCAAAAACAGGAAATATGGTGTCTAAAATGGAAGTCTCTTGATATTAACTTTGTTATTGAACTGTTGTATAAAATCAATATCACATTTGTAACCGTGCTGATTTTTCAAATAAAAAAACGGCACTCTTCATGTCTGATTAACTATATGAAATGATATAAATATATACATTTTCTGCCCCTTATCTTGAATTATGTGATCATTCTTAATGCATATATTAATATAGTTTTTATCCACACACTTCATGAAGAAGAGTGCTAAAGAGCACTTGTGCGTTCGGCTGAGTCGTATAATTTGACCTCGGCTCGGGATGCTCTTTATGACGTGAGATTAATGTAAACACAGCCCACTGTAAATACCCTTGTAATTCGCTTCAACCTTTTTGAATTGTATGAATGATTATTTTACGTTCAAGTGTGTGTAAGGATTTGGAGGCAAGTAGAGCATGGCAGTTTCTAAAGCAAGCGGTGCCATTTGCTGTTCAAGACTACCGTAAGCTCAGAGTTGATTTGAGAAAGAGCAAATGACTGAATCATTTAAACTGTTGATTCATTCAGGAACAAAACACCATCATGTTACAAAAGACGCAAAACAGTGCTGTGGCTGTGTTTGGAATTATTGTATTGTTGTACTGAAGTGTTGTATAAAATCAATATCATATTTGTAACAGTGCTGATTTTTTAAAGAAAAAAAACGGCACTCTTTGTGTGATATTAACTGTATGAAATTATATAAATATCTACATTTTCTGCCCACTTATCTTAAATGATGTGATCATTCTTAATACATATATTAATAGGCTGAATCATGCAGTGATGTCTCACGAGGTCTGTATTTGTGTTAAGCCTGTGCAGATTTGGCTTGAATGAACTTTCCCAAGAACTTAGGAAAAGTAACCCACCAAAATTGGCTAGTGATTTGACAGCGTTACCCACCACAGCTGATTTTTACCCGCATTTGGCGGGTGTTAATTTCAAACCCTGGCCAGAAGGACAGAAGAACACCACATGCAAAGTCAAAGGCCGCAGAGTCCCTCTGTTAATCACCTCATCTGTGTCGACGGGTCACGCTGCTCTGAAATGATGAGGTGGGGACTTCCTGTGTTCCATCTTGGTCACATTTAGCACTGTATTGACTTCCTGACCCGCTCTTCACACATAACTGGATCCTGAGCCCATCAGAGAGGTCACGTTCCCTGTGCAAAGCGCTAATTGTTGCATTAAATTTCACCCTGTTGACTGCCATAGCTACTGCCATGTTCATTTTCAGCTATCTGCTTAGCCCCTGAATGTGATTTCGAGGGCTAACTAGGAATTTGCGATCCATTGGTGTTTCCAGTGGCGTCTACGTTTGTCTACCTTATTTATTTACTTGCCTTCCTCTTTATGTGCTATTGTTCAATCACATTACACAGATGCTCAGTTTGCCCACAGCCGGTCTGCCAGGTCAGCAGAGCTGCGATTCTTTTGTAGATCTGTCAGTGTTGCTGTAGAATAATAAGGTTCAAGGGCAGATGTTTGAAAGGAGGCATCAGCAAAGGACTGTAAACCTGCAGAGACAAAGAGATGAAAGTGGTCAAATAACCACTATGACTGAGAATAATGCCATTGATCTGACGTTGCTGGGTATCTGTGGGAGATCCCGAGTGAGCAGTCACACACCAAAAACAACTTTACATTTTTAATTTGTTATTATATGAACATTTCTGACATGAACAACAGCTTTTGGCCATCAATACACTTGCTTTAAAAGGTTCTTTACAGCGATACCATAGAAGAACCATTTTTGGTTTCACAAAGAACCATTCAGTCAAAGGTTCTTTAAAGAACCATCTCTTTCTTACCTTTTCATAATTTGGAGAAACATAAAGGTTCTTCAGATGTTAAAGGTTCTTTATGGAACATTTTAAGTGTACATAAAATAGAAAAAAAAAACTTGGTGTACAATCTTCATTGGTATAAAAACTATTTTTAGGATTTAATTTGTCTTTGTGATTGTACTTTATGGATTTAGAGACGCCGTCTTAAATTGATCTGTTTTTATTATGATATGGTCAAGAAAATGCAACTATCTTACATGTTGGTTAATTGTTGGTGAGTTACTATAAATTTGCACAATCCCATTTACTGTACAATATTTTTTTTTTTTTCAATGTTCAACACAGATACTCATGTTTCATGATCTGCTTCTGTTATATAAATTAAGACCCTACAAATACCATCCAAACGATGGTCTGTAAAGATGAGTAAGCCTCAGCTGGACACTGGAACAGTAAAAATCTCATGCCAAATAGAGACTTTTTCTTTCCTCTTCTTTGTTTATCTTCTTTGTTGAAACAAATGCAAATTTTTAATCTCTAGTGGTGCATACATGTAGCCCATGTTGGAGTGAAAGACACCAGTTAATATGGCATCTGATAATCTGGCAAGCTGAACAAGAAAGCCGAAGTAACAGGTCTTGTGTCTCTTGTGGAGACTCCAGGGATGAATTCAGCTCTGATGTGACCATCATTCTGTGAGCGGCCTAATGTACTCGTATAGTGTAGTCATTCAAACAACAAGACACAGAGTGATCAATTTTTGTCTGAATGTAAGAATGTATTTGAGATCTGTTTTAAGATATGTTTTTATGGGTATATAATATGCAGACACCACGCTGATATATGACTGTATGAATAAAAAATGTGTTTGAAGAACTCATTCTGCAGTCATTTACTGCAGTATTCATATGCGCTTAGGTAGAAAAAGTTCTCCTGGCATCTGCCAAACCCAGAATATCCCATCAGTCCGCCCAACAAAACAGGTTTCTTCTGCTCCAGAGTCCAGTATCGGTGTGATTTACACACTCCTTTTGACACTTAACATTGTACTCGGCTTCATTCCATGAAGCTCCCTCACGCAGTTTTTGAGGAAGTTTGAAACTCTACAGCTTGTTGATGACTTTTACGCACCAGCTGAGTTACTGCTGTTTCTGATCATTTCCACTTTTCAATAATACCACTTACAGTTGACTGTGGAATATCTAACAGCGATGAAATTGTACAAACTGAATTCAGTAATTAGGAGGTGTGTCTCTATATTTTTGTCCGTATAATGTACAATGACGTGTATGGAAGCCCTCAAAAGATCTCTTTTTTTCAGGCATGGCACTATATGTTCAATGAGTTTCTCTGTTTAATGAGGCATCGTATTAGGCTGATTCACACTAACTGCCCTCCAAAGGCAAAGCGCAGTAATTACACATTTGGTCAAAATTAACAAAGTCTTAAAATGGACTTTGTGACAACTGTTTTGTCTTGTGGCAAAGTCTCCTGGTTCAATTTTATCCCAGAGAAACAAGAGTGTTTCAGAGAAACAAGAGTGTCAACATGTTTGACTAGCTGGCGTAAAAACTTTAAAGGCATTTTTCTCAGTTTCAGTGTCGGCATAGTTACTGCACTTTGCCTTTGGAGGGCATAAACCGGTCTGGTTTAAACTAAAAGAAGGTAAATGTTTTCTCATGCAGAGAGATAAGCAGATGTACTGGTAACACTTTATTTTGATGGTCCCTTTTGAACATTCTGTTGACAATAAGTAACACTGCACCTACATGTCTTATTGGAATCTTATTGGAGCGTTAGTAGACTGTCTGCTATATATGCTAACTCTTTATTGTGATGGTCTCCCAACAGACATTCTACTGACTATAAGTAACTTTGCAAGTAGATGTCAACTTAATCTAACCCTAACCCTACCAGTCTACTAATACTCTACTAACACTCTAGTGAGAGTTAGGCCCAATCCCAATTCTATTTTCTACCCCTTCGCCTACCCCTCGCCCCTTCCCCTTGTCCCTTGAAACAAAGTGTAAAGGGGAAGGGCTAAAATATTTCCCCTAAGAAATGGGACACCACTACAACACTGTTATACGTCATCATAGGTTGTCGCTAGTTCCTAATGTTACGTCAGAGGACATGCGCAGATGTTTATCACTCATTCCAAGATGTCAAAATGTTGTCATGTTTCAAAAAGTACAAATGTACGGTGTACGCACCGTTCATTCACATGTGGCCGTAAGCAAAACAAACAACGCATTATCACATGCGCGGCAAATTGCTAATCAGTGTAGTGGTGCCTGGAGAAGTATATATGCTTCATTTATGAATTTCGTTTTCAACTTTCTATTTGAACGCATTCGTTTTCTGGATCCTTGGACTAAAATGTTTACAGGGGTTCACTGGTTTAAGAAATTTCTGATCGTAAAAATCAGCTTCTTTTTATTTGTAAGGTATCGTTTTTATTATGTACTGATTTAGATTACTGGTGCGGTGAGCGGGCGCAGGTGCATTAGGCGCAATCATCAAATACATTTCAAAGCAAGCCGGCTCCACGGTCCTGACTGCATCATCACTGTCTTTATTGGGTGTTTTTAGCGAATATTTACATTTATTCACATGACTGGATGTGGTGGACTGCCATGACTTTGGCGAATGCAGGACACTGAATAATGCGCATCAGAGGGGATTTAAAAAGTGGAAGTATGTATACACCGTATACCTGCGTACACCCTCCACTACACCACCCTTGCAAATTGCCGTGCCACTGGTCTTTCATGTTTCTAACATGCAGTCAAGTGTATATGACATAAAAATATATTTTGTAATATCGTGCAATCAGTGCTATCTGCTAGCAAACTTTGGCGATTTTTTTGCAAACGTTTATTTACAAAACAACACCATAAACACAAACACAAGATTGAAGGTAATATACATATAATGAAACATTGTCATCAAAATCCTTATTAAAGGCAAAAATTACTTATATTTACGAGTCTGCTTGCTCGAGTGAGCAGCCATGTTGGAAATTTCTCTTAGCCCTTCGTTTGAAGTGAGGTCCTGAAAAATCTTCGTTTGGAGGGCTATCTGGCCCTTCCCCTTACCCCTACCCCTCCAACCAAAAGAGAAATGAGACACCCCTACCCCTTCACGTGAACATGCCAAACGGAGGGGTAGGGCTAAGTGTAGGGGTAAGGGGTAGAATTGGGATTGAGCCTTAGTATATATAAGTGCAATGGTACTTATAGTCAACAGAATGTGTTAAAGGGACCATCAAAATAAAGTGAAAGTTGTTAGTTTCTGTTTTTATTCGAGCTCTCTCAGATGAGGTGTATTACACCTGATCATTCTCTTGCTGCTTACTGTAACTGTCAGGAAATATTTTTTCAGTTCAGTTTATTCTTATTAGGGGTGTTTAATTATTTGCATCACTCTTTTTTTTTTCTCTTTTCTTTGCCCTTATAGTTCCAGACCACAGAATTGTTGGTGTTGCCTTCCATGATGTAATGTAATATGATATTATAACTTAATATTTCGAGTTACCATAATAGATCCATTGGCAATTATTTTATTATATGTACACACACACACACACACACACACACACACACATGTTGGGTTTACATGTTTTATGGGTTAACATTCCATAGGCGTAATGGTTTTTATACTGTACAAACCGTACTTTCTATCGCCCTACACCTACCCTACACCTAAACCTAGCCCTCACAGGAGATTGTGCATACTTTTACTTGATCAAAAAAACTCATTGTGCATGATTTATAAGCCTGTTTCCTCATGGGGACCTGAGAAATGTCCCCACAAGGTCAAAATCTACTGGTATTCCTATCCTTGTGGGGACATTTGGTCCCCACAACGTGATGAATACCAGGTGCACACACACACACACACACACACACACACACACACACACACACACACACATGTGTATGCCTTTATTTTTTATAACATAAAAAAATGCATGATGTGTATCATGTTATTGTGAAGTTATTTAATTTATTTGGTTTGCTCTGACAACATTTTGAAGTGATTTGTTATGCAGGACGAAGATCAGGAAGAACAGAATTGAAGCGTTTGGCAAGAAGAAAACGACAATCAAAAACTGAGACGGATGATATGAGACGTTATGAATCTTTTTTAATAAAAGCTGTTTGGAGTCAAACAGGGCGGTTGTGAAGGAGGACTCCTCTCTCTGAGCTTTCTCTTTTGAGTGCTGATGCCTATCAGAATCATTCATCCATTTCCAATTCAAATTGGGCCTATCTCTCCCACATCAGAACCATTGATATTCCAATAATTTGTCTGGCACGGAGGGTCTGCTCTATTTTGCTTGTGTAGAAGGATGTGGGTTTGTGTGTGGCTTTTCATCAGTGTGTGTGTGTGTGTGTGTGTGTGTGTGTGTGTGTGTGCTGTAGATCTCATGTTATTAGTATTCAGGGCAGGGACAGAAAAAAATCCAGGGTCCACAGCTCCGTTCTTCATTCATGTGTTCAGCCTGTCCCTGTTTTGTCTTCCTGTGGTTATTATAGAGTTTTCCATTCGTCTAGATTAAGTTAGGTGATATTGGCCACTCTGTAATGTTTGTCTTCATCTCTGCTGTGGTAAGAGATTTGTTCTACTCGAATTCTGCAATACCTTTCCATTGTATAACCTGAGAAATCACTTGGTTGAGTTTGTTACAAAGGCTGAAGAGGAATCTTCTGTCTTACTGTAAATACAGTAACAAAAAAAAAAAAAAAGCTCAATTGATAGCATATCGTTGCATATTGAACTGTGTGTAGCCCAAAATATTTGTATTATTATATACTAGTAAGCTTTCACCCTGTTGGAAAAACCTGCATATGCTGGTTAGGTATGTTTTGGTGTTTGGATGCTGGTTTTAGCTGGTTTATGCTGGCCCTTTGCTGGTTTATGCTGGTCCTTTGCTGGTTTATGCTGGTCCTTTGCTGGTTTATGCTGGCCCTTTGCTGGTTTATGCTGGTCCTTTGCTGGTTTATGCTGGTCCTTTGCTGGTTTATGCTGGTCCTTTGCTGGTTTATGCTGGCCCTTTGCTGGTTTATGCTGGTCCTTTGCTGGTTTATGCTGGTCCTTTGCTGGTTTACGCTGGTCCTTTGCTGGTTTATGCCAGCATAAACCAGCAAAGGACCAACATAAACCAGCTAAAACCAGCATCCCAGCACCAAAACATACCTAACCAGCATATGCTGTTTTTTTCAACAGGGCAATGAGTTGTGTTTTGTATTTTTCTCAATTCATATGTTTTTCCCTTGACAAACTCCTCTTAAAGATGTTCTGGTTTGTCCTCTTCGTGTCGTCGAGAGATTTCGAGACCTTCGTCCTGATGAAGTGGCTGATCTGTTCACGACCACACAGAGAATAGCTAATGTCATCGAGAAACACTTCCAGGGGTCCTCCCTCACCATTGCCATACAGGTATGTTGGGATTCAGCTGTTATAAGTTCAGTGTGTTAAATTTAATATGGTGATCTAGTCTTTCTCAATGATAATACCTGTCCTTGCATCAGATACAAAATATCAAACCAGGTGACATCTGCAAACAAATATTGCTGGAGCTTTTGCCAGAACTGCTTTCATATGTCTGAGACATTTACTAACTGGGGTCAAGGCCATTTTTGGTGGACGCATGAAGTCAGTGCTCTTTAATTTCATACAGGTGTGCTAGCAAAGTAACCACAGGTGTGGAGAATCACACTGATTATGAACGGGTTCTACTAACATTTGACAACCTGAAAGTTTTCAAAGTATTTATTTATTTGCTTATAACTTTGCCGTAAAAGCTTGTTACTGTATACTGTATACACTGTCTTCTACATTCTTTCCGTCATCTGATTGATAGCTTAACTTAATTAGTTATTTGATACTTGATGGTTATTTTGGTTATGATTATATACAGTCATGCTCATAAGTTTACATACCCCTTGCAGAATATGCAAAATGTTAATAATTTAACAAAATAAGAGGGATCATGAAAATGGCATGTTATTTTTTAGTTAGTACTGTCCTGATTAAGCTATATTACATAACAGATGCTTATATATACTTCACAAGACAAAATCATAACTGAGTTTATATAAATGACTTCATTCAAAAGTTTACATCCTTTGAATCTTAATACTGCCCTGTTGAAAAAAACGTCATATGCTGGTTGGGTAGGTTTTGGTGCTGGTATGCTGGTTTAAGATGGACTTTGCTGGTTTATGATGGTCCTTGACCAGCAACATGAGCAGCTAAAGACGTAAGCATAAACCAGTAAAGGCCCAGCATAAACCAGCTAAAACCAGCATCCCAGCATCAAAACCTACCTAACCAGCATATAATGTTTTTTTTTTTCAACAGGATGTGTGCTGTTTTTTTGATAGTTGGTTATAAGTCCTTTGTTCTGATAAGTTCATCTTCATATGATACATCAGGTTTTTAAGGAAGGGTTATTTATTAATCTGTCAGTCATTAATGTATTGCAATGTATTATATTTTGCCCCACAATAAAATCTACAGAGCCTTACATAATTTAAATATAATTTACTGACATATTATTGGGATATACAGAGCCACTGATAATTATATGTAATTATATGCAATTTATAGTCTGTTATACTTTTATAAAGGTTTCACTGATGTACATTACAAATTATCAAACTTTCATTTTAGTTTTTGGCCATATAAATATAATTGCATATTGTTTGCTCAGTTTGGGCATCTGAATAAATGAGGTCCATATATTCACTGTATCATATGGCTATATAAGCCTGGTGTGTCAAATACGATACTCAACAAAAGCCACATATGTGAACTGACTGTTATTTTCTTATCAGGCTTTATACCCTAAAATAAACGGCTCTTGGTTTGATATTTGGTTAAATATTTAATAATAATAATAGTTGTTTAATGTATAATGCAGTGGCATTCATATATGTTGAAGTGTTACCTAAGAAAACACCTTTTTGGACACGGTTTCTTACAGCTAAGTATAATTGTGAAAGTTTCAGTTTCTTTCCTGCTCAGTACTTTGTAACAGATACATGTTGTATGCTAATTTGAAACGGTTACGTATTTCAAAACACAAACCAACAAAAGAAAATCATTTCATTTATCAGACAAAAGAGAATAATCAATATCCTTTGCTGCAGGAGTTGATATGAGATTAGATCGACTTGCTTTCATGAAATGGTGAAAGGCTGTTCTAGAGATAAAACTCTCTTTCCAAAAAGGTGATGCATCTGAGGTGTTTAATTTTCGTGTGGAAATGAAAAACAAGAGAATACTGAATAAATATTTAAACTTCTGCACTTGTGTAAGACCTGCAAAGCAATAGGGATATCGCGTGTTTACCGTGCCAAAAATAATCGTATTATTATTATCGCTGATTAAATTTGCATTGCATATAATGCAAAATTATAGATCTACTTTAATTTATATATTATTTATTATAATTATATTCAAAGAATATTCATATAATTTGAACTTCTGTACAATCTTTAATTCTAACAATTCCGAATTTAAAAGGTAATAGTAGTATCTTGTGGCTCAAAAGCTTTAAAAAGGTGGAGAAAAAAAAATGAGGCACTTTGACATTCACATGGCCACGTGGAAGTGCAGCGATTCATTTGAAATTAAAATGCTGCTGAATTATTGACAGAGGTATTCCTGAATTCCCAACTAATTATCTGCTTCTGTTCCCAATAGGACGGACCTGAGGCAGGACAGACGGTGAAGGTAGGGTCTTAATAAGCGCTCCCTCTAAATTTATCATGAGGCTTCTGTGACACTTATCTTGTATTAAATAATAATTGCATTTCATTTACAGTCCTAAACCCTTTGAGCATGTCAATTATGCATGTGTCTGCTTTAAAATGCTTTGTCCATATCTTGTGGGCATGGTGACACTGACTGGCTTTGAGACGGCTGACTGCGCGCTCAGAAAGTTCTCTTGTGTTTCTGACTTTGCCCAGAGCTGTGCTCGCGGCCACTAGTGAAGTGTGGAGATCTCATCTGAAAATCCTTTCCTCCAGTGTCTGCTTTCAAATGATCTTTCTCGCTACCTGCGAGAAAGTGCAGCAGGCGCGTTTAATAGACTTTGTACATTTATTGCTGCATTTAGTTGAGAACCAGTGTTCATTTTGTATCCTTTGTATCCTTCAACTGAAAACTGATTTAACAATAAAAAATGTAGGATGGAACAGTTTTGTAGGGCTGTGTGAGAGAATAAAAGATTACACTTTGGTGACAAACAATACTACAAAGACAGACTTTTCACAATTAATGATGAATCATGCACACTAAGACCAGGGACGTTTATTAAGAACAAAACAAATGGCGACAACCTTTTGTCTCTCCCCGTACAGCCCGAGCGGCTCCGCCGGTGATTTTGAGTGATTTTTGTGGCCTTTCCACATTTGCTGTACTACTTTGTGCGCATTATCTAATTGAATACATCAGTTACATTGTCTTTCATGTGTGAAGTCATATTTAATTGCATGTGGTAAGGCATATTAATTATGCATGTACAGCAGCTTCCGCGAGAGCAGTCTGGCTGTGGCCTGAGGTGTGGAGCTGTATTAAAATGGCAGTAGTGTTAATTATGTTAATTGCGGTGGGACTGGACTGAATTCCAATGCCTCTTGACAGAATTCCAATGTCTCTGGTTGGATTCTGGAACGTGAGAAACCCCTTCTCCGTTGAACAGTAGAGCAAGTTACTTTTAGTCAATGAATCGGCTTAAATATGACAATCACAGAAAGAAACTCCATCAGCGTTTCTCCCCTGTTCTAAACATCTTTCCATTTTCTTGTTTGAAATTTGTAAAGTCACTTTAATCACAGCCAAAAAAAATAAATAAATAAATAAAAAATAGCTTTTCATTGGAGTGTTATTACAGAGGTCTTAAAATAAATAAGTGGCATGTTTTCCTCAGTCGGAGTGCCAGCTCTTCAGAAAATGAAAGAGCTGTTAGGATTTCTCCTCCTTAACAAGCGCGTTTAAGTCAATATCATAGCATTTCCCTGATAGGCTCCCATTTAAAAGCACAGACTTGTATTCACACTAATTTTCATCAGTATTTGTGATGTCTGTGTGGCCAGTGTTCTCGATGAGAGGTTAGGTTTTGTGGAACGAGGCTTCCGCTGAAGGCTATTGTCACTGCCTCTTTCATTACAGACTCAACATTTGAAGTTACGATCTTATTTACGGAAGGAAAGTTATAGCAGACCCCAGAAAAGCCCCTTCAGACATTATCCGGTGTTCAGCTTTGGGGAACACATTGGTTGAGAGCATGTGTTGGCCAATGTGACAAATTCACATGACTGACTGAACCTGATGTGAAATATGCATGGGGAAAAGTTTCGCCCTCATGCAGAACTGTTTCTGTGGATTCCTATTGAAATTACTGAAAATTCACCAAACAACTGTAGTGTATATACTGTACAGACCAAAAGTTTGTTCAAACTTTTGGTCTGTACTGTATATTTTTCTGTTTATTAAAGTTTTTACTCTACATTTGTGCAGTTTTCAGTGGGTTAGTGATATTTTTTAAATATATATAAATTAATAAATAAATATTTTTTTAAATGAGTTTTTATACTAAAACTGCTTTTTTATGTAAAATTCACTTTATAAAAGACCCACATTTCTAACTTTAATTCATGGGGATAACATGGATAATTTCACATGGTTTAGTGTAAGATTTTTGCCCATCTTTTGGAAAATCCAGTTTTAAAAGTAAAAAAATAACTACAAATAACTTTTACCAGTAGGTGGCTGCAGAGCTCCACTATTTGCCATTTGACCACCTGAAAGATATTTTTTTCACAAGTTTTTTCAGTTGAATTCATATCTACAGTACAGACCAAAAGGCAAATGGGTAATCCGCACAGAGAGGCAATAGTCCAAACAAGGGGCGAACAGAGTCCGAAACGGCAAGACAAAGGGAAATCCAAGATAGGCGATAAATCCAGGGCAGGCGGAAATCAGACAAGATGAGAATACCAGGCTGAGATCAAGACACAGATGAAACGGGAAATAAACACGACTAAACTAGACTAGGGGAAATTCGGAGTGGCTCCCTAAAGTGCTATGGGAGGAGAGACATAAACACAACAGGGATGTGAATAGTGAATCCGTATTGGGGAATGAATAACGCTTCTACGGAGCCACTAAACAGACATGGTTACCTGCTTGTTAGTGGTAGTCTGCTACATGACAGTACATACAATTTCACTTACCAAATAAAAAGAGATGACTGATTGTATTACATTGGTAGCTGCTTCATATGTATCAATAATGTATCGTATCATTGGCATCGAGATGGCATACCGCATTGCCCTCAGTTATGAAGATGCACATCCCTAGCAAAAATTGTGTAATATTTTTGTGCATTAGTACAGTCCAAAAATGACATACATTAACTTGAACTCTTTAATCTTTAAATTATCCCTCAAACTGAGTGCATGCATGCTAAATTCTTTTCAATTAATTGTAATTGATTTTTTGCTGTAATTTATATCTTAGTCTTGAGTCTTAGTTAATGTTGTTGTGTATTTTGTAAGGAACACATTATGAATAAGTTATTTCAGCCGAGGTGGGGGGGGGGGGGGGGGTGGTACAGGAAAAGGAAACGACAACAACAAGCTGCTAATTACGTTTCCTTGATCTTCGCACTTACCCACATTCATCTGTGGCAAATTGGCATGACTGAAGTCATTATATTTGGTTTACTCAAGATCACATGACTCATCAGGATGGATTTGTGTAAATACAATTGGCTTCACACTGAGACCCTTGACACTGAGTAAACATTCCCTCAATGAGGATCAAATGACAATGCAGCAATTGGCAGTAATTATTAAAATGATTTTATTTTAGATGATATAGCTATTGTAATTTTTACATTTTCATCCAGAGTCTTCCAGTCCAATTCTGAATTGCATTGGTTTGGAAAGGGTGTTTTTAAGCACAAAAAAAGAGAAAAGTGAATAAAAGAGCAAAAACAGGGAAAAGGATGTTGGGCAGCACCATAAATATTCACTAGTGCTTAATGGATGGGTTTGGAAGCTGCTGGTCCTCCTGTCTATTTGTTGGTGTTGTTAATGTTGCTTTTTCCCCTCCGTCTCATCTCCCTCATGCTCATTAGCCCCACACAGCACGCTGGGAACATCAATCCTCCCCAGCAGAGAAAAACAGCATCGCTGTCATTCGATTAATGGCAATGCTCGAGTTCCAGCGCGCTGCCAAAGACCCGTTCTAAATCACTACCCCTGCCCACAACGCCACTGCAGAACGGAATTGAGGTCGGTTCGTTTGGCCCAGGTTTCCCGAGCTCTTGCGTGGCTAAGTTTGCCTGTTACAGTCGATCTGGGATGAAGATGGTTCATTCGAAGCAGATAGTCTGGATTTGAAGTCAACGCAGAGGCCAGCTGCCATCTTGCCTGACCAGTTTCTAAATCATGTATAAAATAAGCACCATGAATTATTGATTGCCCCAAAGTCTCGCAGTCAGGACAGTTTAGAAGCTGATTTGATGTGCCTTGAAAAATGCCCCCAAACAGAGCTGGTGTAAAATGGCAAAAAAAACGATTGCAAGCTCTCCCCGCGGAGCCTCTTTTAATCTTTATTTTTATTTGCCAATTTAATAACTCAAGCTATTTTTCAGACGATGTGTGCTCGCAATAAGATGCTGTAGATTGTCAATACAAAAGTGGTTAAAGATAAATGGATTTCAGGGATTTTTTTTTCTTTTTTCCCCCAACATGGATGAACCCAATGCCCACAAAGCAGTACATTCCTTTAAAAATCAGCCTTAATCTGCCAAATATACAGTACATGCATGTTTAGAACAATTAATATTTGGTAATTTTTCAGATTTTGTTTTTTTATTGCTCACCAAAGCTGCATTTATTTGATCATAGTGTAGAGTAATATTGTTAAATATTATCATGTTAAACAACCATTTTCTGGTTGAATATAAATTCGGCTATTATTAATTATTGTTGATACACAGTTATTAATAACAGTTCACATTATAATCAATGCAATTTGATGCATTTAATAACTATAAGGTTTAAAAAAACAGTTTGTTTATGTGACACTGAATACACAAATCTGGCTTTGCAATCACAATAATACATTTTAAAATATTAACTATATTACATTTTCATTCATTTTGTAAAATAAAGCATAATTGTTTAAAAACTTTTGACCATAGTGGGTATAAATCTTTTATGCTGAGTTTATTATATATTGTTAACATTAACATAACAGTAGCTCCAGTGCAAATAAAGAGGAATAAACTGCAACTGTGTCCTATTTAGATTTATTTGTTTGTTTGTTTGTTTGTTTGTTTTTAGTTAGATTATGGGTAGTACACAGTTCAGTGAGTTGTACAGCAGTTATACACTATAAATCATAGTGCATTATGAGTATAAAACAGTGAACTAGAGGCTATCTGGAATTTATTTGCTAAAATTCAGACCACAGTATATGGATAGTAGAAAGTGAATTTGGACACAACTAAAATCAGTCCTTATTAATAACAGTACATATTTGTGGATCCTAAAAAAAGATGCTCTTAAACCAAGAAGCACACTTTCCATAATTTCTAAACTAATTTCAAACATGGAGTTACTCAAAATTAGAACCCTGCCTAGTTGTTTTATGAAAACAGATTATGGCTTGCATAAAGCACATCTGCTATGCTAAAGCATGGGGTCCATTCATCACTCACATTATTGCAATCAGGTGCTCGGTGCCGGCAGTACGACGAGGACAAAAAATGGATCTATGATTGAATAAAGGAGCGGCACTCTATAGAAACGAATACATTTTTACTAACCTCTCTGCCTGGAGCTATATGAAGACAGAAGACAGATCTAAGTATTCATATGGTGAAATTGGGTTTCCGTATACTCTATCTAGCAGAAAACCGGGGAGTGACTTAGGAATTCAGTCATTTGTCTTGCTTTGGATGGTTATTTATCTTGCCTGCAGTGCGTGATGCTTCTGAGTTAAAAACTCCTCGGCATATTCATCATTAGCGGCGGAACTGAGTTGTGTTTGGACTCTTCTCAACAACGGCTTGTCATTTGTGGTGGATTTCTAACTTGTTCCATCATCATTTGTAAGTGAAGATGTCTGTCTTCTAAAACTATTTTTGATCAGCCGTGCTGGTTATTATGGACTGAAAGATGACACACATTGTGTTCCTGTTATTATCATGATCTTGTTGTGGCCAGTCCATGAAAAAACATAACCACAAAATGTATTCCACTGTATGATTGTAGCTCGGTTGTGTACACACACCTGACCAGTGGTCTTGTTATTATTACATTTACATGGATCAAATAGCCTCTCTCACAGTCTTACCAAAAACAAACCTTTTACCAAATGCTTTTACCAAAGTTTTTTTTTTTTTTTTTTTTTTTTTGGTGGGCCTGCATAAAAAACACTCATGTAAGAACAGAATGTGTGCTGCTTTGGCCGTGGCATGAAAAAAAAGGGATTGAGACTTTTTTTTTCTCCAATTTGTCTGGTGGCAAAAACAAAACAAACAAACAAACAAAAAACACAGTTGCAAAATGTAAACTCTAAATTCTGAGAACTAATGAATTGCAAGATGACTCTCTTCTGATTTTAAATCTCGCATTTGTTTCTATATTTTTTCTTACAATTCTGAGATAATGTCTCTCATATAAAAAAAGTGAGATAAAAGGTTGTAATTTACTTTTTTTTTTTTTTTTTTTTTTTGCAATTTGTCTGGGTTTTTTTTTTTTTTTTTTTCGATGGTAAAAAAAAAAAAACAGTTGCAAAATGTAAACTCCAAATTCTGAGAACTAAAGCCAGAATTGCAAGATGTAAACTCTGAATTTGGACTCTTTTCTTAATTTTAAATCTCACAGTTTATTCTGTATTTTTCTTACAATTCTGAGTTAATGTCTCTCATATTAAAAAGTGAGATAAAAGGTTGTAATTAGCTGTTTTTTTTTTTTTTTTTTTTTTTTTTGCAATTTGTCTGGGTTTTTTTTACTATTTATTTTTTGATGGCAAAAACAAAACAAACAAACATAAAAAAACACAGTTGCAAAATGTCCAAATTCTGAGAACTAAAGTCAGAATTGCAAGATGTAAACTCTGAATTTGGACTCTTTTCTTAATTTTAAATCTCACAGTTTTTTCTGTATTTTTCGTACAATTCTGAGTTAATGTCTCTCATGTAAAAAAAGTGAGATAATTTATTTTTTTTTTTTTGCAATTTGCAAAAAAACACAGTTGCAAAATGTAAACTCCAAATTCTGAGAACTAAAGTCAGAATTGCAAGATGTGAACTCTGAATTTTGACTCTTATCTGATTTTAAATCTCGCATTTGTCTCTATATTTTTTCTTACAATTCTGAGTTAATGTCTCTCATAAAAAATAAATAAATAAAAAGTTAGATAAAAGGTTGTAATTAACTTTTTTTTTTTTTTTAATCCTTTATTCTGTGGTTAAAACAGGCCTCTGTCGTGATGAACTTTTCAGACAATAATACAAATATAATTGTATTGTTTTAGAACATTTCCGGAAATAAATACTTCTCTTTTGAACTTTCTAGAATCCACAAAAAATATTAAGCATGACAGCTGTTTTTGACACTGATAATAATCAGAAATTATTATGAATTAATTATAAATAATAATAATACTTAATATTATTATTATTATCTGTTATGGCAAATCCAGGAACAGACACATATACATTATGTGTTAACACCACTCTGGGTCACACTTTATGTTAGGTGGCCTTAACTATTATGTACTTAAAGTACAGTGTACTTAATGTGGTCATATTGCATTGCAAAACACTTTTGCTTCTATTAAGGTGGGATATGTGTAAGGTTAGGGGCAGGTTTGGTGGTATGAGTAGGTTTCAGGGTGGGTTAGGGTGTAAGTGTAGGTTCAACAGTGGTAATTACAGAAATTAATTACAAATGTAATTACATATAGGTTTTTAAAAATATATAAATACAATGTAAAAACATGTATGTACACAATAAGTACACTGTACCAAATTATTAATTTAAATGTAAGTACATAGTTGTTAAGGCCACCTAATGTAAAGTGGGACCCCACTCTGGACTCATGAGATGGGCTCAGTTTGTTTTGTTGTCTGGATATGTTTGTCATGTTCACATTTATGCCAACAGTCTTGAAAACTGTTCATAAAACCCTAAAATGAACTGGCAGAGCAATACTTAGATTTTTTTTGGACTGAGCTCTTTGCAATGTTTTCTGAGATTGCCTTACATTTTGCCAAAAATGAGGTATATTAGAAGGCATCACAATTTCAGTACCTATAATTTTGAGATGGTATTTGTGTCGACAGTGTGCCTATAATGGCCTAAAATGCTTTGCAGCAAGGCAGCGTACTAAGTTTTGAGGCAGTGTAATGCTGCTGGGTGACTCTGGGAAAGATGTCTGTTCCTCTAATAGGTAGTTTGGGCTGTGAGCCTCCGTTGCTGTTGACCCCCTGTGTCTTAATTGGAGGCCAGCTGTTGGTGACAAAATGCATTTGTCTACTTGTCTGACTGGATTGAACCTAAACAATATAAATAGCAGCGCGGCCATTTTGCACATTTGTTCATCGTCAGAAGCTAATTAAAAGACATCTGTTTTAATTAGAAAAGCGGGCACTTTACAAACCTTTCATTCCAGTAGAAGTTGGTTGCAGCTGCAGAATATTTTTTCTTTGTGGAAATCAGTCATTAAGAAAGGTTTTCTAAGTTTATAAGGTTGGTTGTGATCTAAATTACTAAGTTGATGAGTTGTGTGAAAATAAACACCTCTGAAATTATTACAACTGTATTTATTGAACCATAGAGAAAAATCTGATCTGAATTTTTCTCCACTCCAGTCCTAATTTTCTACAATTATATGAAAAACAGTGGCCTTGATATTCTTCAAAAAAATCATGTGTGTTTTAGAATGACATGACGGCAAGTACAGTCACGTGAAAAAGTTAGGGCACCGTATAGAATATTATGGTTTTCCATTTCAGGATATCATAAAAAAAAATCTGGTCCTTGGCTGGTCTTAAAATGTGGAAAATAAAACCTCAGATGAACAACAACACATGATAAATTGCACCGTGTCATCATTTATTGAACAAAAATAAAGCTAAAATGGAAAAGCCATGTGTGACAAAGTTAGGACACCCTTACTGTTAACATTTGAATAAAGAGGGTAAATAACAGTCAAATACCTTTGATTAAATGATCACCAGCAAGTCTGAGCGCCTCTATAAAAGCATAAGCTTTGTCAGTTTGCTGGTCTGGAGCCTTCAGGTGTGTGTTAACACAATTCCAAGGAGGTAAGACATCAGCAATCATCTTGGGGAAGCATTTGTTGCTGCCATCAATCTGAGAAGAGTAATATGGCCATTTCCAAACAATTTGATGTTTATTCACAAGTGAAAGACATTTAAAACAGACACCTCTCCTTCCAGAAGTGGACGTCCCAGAAAATTCACCCCAAGATCAAACCGTGTAATGCTCAGAGAAATGGCACACAACCCAAGAACTACTGTACACCTCAGACTCTACAGGCCTCAGTTAACATGTTAAAGGATAAAGTTCATGACAATACCATTAGAAACATATGGGACAAAAATGGCATGTTTAGAAGCCTTGGCAAAGGAAAGCCTCTTCTATCTAAAAAACAAAACAAAACAAAACATGACAGCACACTTTAGGTCTGCAAAGTTGCATCTGAACAAAAGAAGTCTTCTAGAATAATGTCCTTTGAACAGACGAGACCGAAGTGGAGATGTTTGGCCATAATGTGCTGAAACTGAAAAAAGGGCACCCCCCAACCCCTCCACGAACCCCTCCACCACCAAAAAAATAACACACAATAATATTCTTATATTCTATTTAATTAGTATTTAAAGCAACACTAAGTAACTTTTCTCTCAACGCTCCCTCTACAGGTTAGAAGCGGAATTGTCCATTACCGCTGTCGTAAATAATTTAGCCTACCGTCGCGTCACATGCACGTTATTTGTTTGAAAGGCTATCCAGGACCGGCTTTGGAAATAACGATGTCCAGTGACAAGGTAGAGTATGTTGTATGACTTTATAAAAGTATGAAAACCTTTTGTGAAGCCTGCCGTAAAGCAAGTCGCATTTGTAGTCTCATTTGAACTACAAAAAACGTGACCCGACGACCCAAACTTACATAGTGCTGTTATGGCCGATAGAGGGTCGCAAAGCGAATACGAAAGTGCCGTTTCACCCTGTTATGAGTTGATGAACCACTGACACGAGTTCGGAAACATTATTTTAAGGTAAAAACAACTCTTTAGTGTTGACAATTCCGCCTCCAACCTGTAGAGGGAGCGTTGAGGGAAAAGTTACTTAGTGTTGCTTTAATAACTTTTATACAGATAATATATAAATGCATCAGCACATTCAGCAGATAGCCATAAAATCGAAATAGAAATTTCTTATAATATATTTTACCTAGCTGACAAGGATCACTCGGTTGCTTTGTGTCAAACTCGAATGCAGTTACACCGCGTTTTTTTGGCCAGCGAATGTATGCAATTCGTCCATCATTAAAATGATGACATCACATTACGTCAACATCACACCGGTGTGGTGATACATCATATGAACCTTTATAGACATACTAGTGTTTATTTCATAAAGACAGCGTTGCGCTTATTCAACCAACAAGATATTTTACCGTTACAAGACAAAGACGTTCATCTGCTTCTGTGATGTGCTGAAACATAAGTTTGCAACGCTCTGGGGCGGAGTTGTGAAGTTTGGCTGACAGTTTGAGCGGTTCTAAGAGATGCGCTTTTTAATGCCTTTAATTGGTTAAATATTTGTTAAAAAGACAAACAGACGTAAAAGTTTACCAATAGCATTGATTTATATATATATAGACCATTTCAAGCGCTATTCGGCGGCTTAAGGAAGTGACGTCGTTGGTCCCAGGACGTTTCCGGTTAGTGATCCAGCGCATTCAAAACAATGGCGAGAAGCGCTTTATGAACAGTGGGATTGCGGTCATATATATACAAACATACTGCTTAAATGTCTAAATTAAAATTAGATCCTTGTCGTTCGGTGGTTTCTGTGCTCCCTCTGGGGCGGTACTAACATTCTGAGACGTGTTTAACGGTAGATTTCCGCGAAACGTACCCGTGTTGCGGCAGTGAAGGAGAAGGCTGGATAACAACAAGCAACTCTAGGATATACAGCGCACATTTCGATTCAGGCAAGTAAATATCGTTTTTAATTAATCGGTTTATTTGTATATCTTTACGTTAACTCTTCAAGTATGATGCTGCATAATTTAAAGTAGCATTTTGTCATTGTTTACATATGCATCTAGCTTTCGTGTGTAACGTTAATGAAAAAAGGCAAGTTTTTTATTTCTGTTTTATTTCTGTTTTATTGCTAAGTGTTATGTGGGTTAAATTCATATTAGTCGTCTAGTTATTTTGTCAGTTGACAAATGCAGTGAGTAACATGAAAGTACGTGAATGTCGTATTGTGTAACAGTTAACGGCAGTAGTTTACAAAACGTAATGTTTATGGTAAATATTATTTTCCATCACATAAGCTTTGGTAATGTTAATTCCAACATATACTGACGTATTAAGCAATAATAGCATTATTATTTTTTTATATTGTGCATTATATTAAATAATTGTTTTTCTACTTTTATCCTTATATAATGTAAACAAAATTTATACAGGTGATTTCTAATATCATTTGTTTCTTAGTCTAGGAAGCATTTTGATGTAAGCAGTTGTAAATATGCAGCAGGGTCACTAAATCTGACAATACAGTGTAATACTGAAATTTGTTAGCTCCCTGTAATTCCCATAGAATTGGTTAAATGTTATATACATTTTCATAATGATGGCTAATATCCTTTGTTTTGTTTTCTAGAAAGCATTCTAAACTGATGTAAACAGTTGCAGAAATACAGAACGGTCACCAAATCTGAGAAGGCAGTGTAAGGAGAGCCATCATCTGTAGACACCCAAGGACAGCTGATCATCCTGCAGTGACAAACCACATCTGACCATATCAACACCCAGATGTGATTGAGAACTTGAGTGTAGTATTCAGTAATTTAGTGTAGTACTTAAAGCGACTGATGACCAGGCCAGATGCAGACTGCTGCTTTTGATATTTGATCCCCCTTTTTACTCCATTTCAGTTCAAATGTTGTTTCAGTTGTTGTTTCATTTGTTGAAGCATTTTATGTTCATACAAATATTTACATATCAATACATGTGCTGGAAATAAAAACAGTTGAAAGTGAGAGAATGCTTTTTGTTTATATACAGTACTGGTCAAAAGTTTGGACAAAGTAGTTTTTTTATGTTTTTGAAATAAGTATTTTATGTTTATTAACATGATTAATTATTTAAATGATTTCTATTATAAAAAATATGTTGTGCAAAGCTGAATTAGCCATCAGCCTTTACATTACACCAGTATTCATTTTCACATGAATATATATATAATTTGTGTGGGTGTGAACAGTAAATACGTGCATAAAAACATATATGAATGCTTTATGTGTGTTTGTGTGTGCGTTTATTAATCTGCAGATATACAGGTTTATGTAAAACACGTTAGCCAGCATTGAATTGCGACGATCTTGTTTATTTGTGATCACATGATGACTCGGAG
This sequence comes from Garra rufa, assembly GCF_049309525.1. Taxonomy (NCBI): domain Eukaryota; kingdom Metazoa; phylum Chordata; class Actinopteri; order Cypriniformes; family Cyprinidae; genus Garra; species Garra rufa. The sequence goes on along the minus strand of NC_133380.1, from coordinate 40,901,597 downwards.
CATTCATACCCTCCACTTGCACTGTTCCACAGCAACAAACTTGACCAAACTAACGTTGAACACATGTTGAAATGAATTCAACACGTAATAATAGCATCGAGCGCTTAGTTTAATAGCATACATTTAGCGTTGTTTGGAACGATAGGTATTGTGAAAAGTAATGTACTAATGAAAACAAATATTTAAACAGAAATACAGACTGACCACGCAATGCAAGTAAATTAATCACGAACAACCTCCGGATATCTTGGGAACAAAACATGAAGTAAGTTGCACTGCTTGCTTCAGACTGATGACATCCATTGTACGAATAAATGTTCACAATATTTCCGTTCATGTGATATGCTTTTAGCAATCTCCCGTGTACACGCACGCAGCATCGATTAGTTAGTGAGCAGCTTTTTTACCTTAACTAGCTTTTTCGCTAGATTTTAAAAGAATGTGTTCGTATTGACAGATCGGAGAAATAGCGCTACCGGAAATGTTTCAGGACCGGACATGCGCAGTAACGTTCCAACGCGCTTGTTATTGTTTACATCCTTGAAATGGTCTATATATATATATATATATATATATATATATATATATATATATATATATATATATATATATATATCATAGTCATAATATATATCATATATCAAGTCAAATAGTCATTGAGTCGGCCATGAACTCCTCTGCATATCAAAGAATTCTCAAGTCAAATGTGAGGGCATCTGTCTGACAGCTAAAGTTGGGTCAAAATTGGGTCATGCAACAGGACAATGATCCCAAACACACCAGAAAATCTGCAACAGAACGGCTGAAAAGAAAAGAATCAATGTGTTCAATAGCCCAAATGCTGTGTTGAGAGCTGTGCATAAACAAATGCCCACAAACCATAATAAACTGGAGCAACGTTGAAAAGAAGAGTGGTCCAAAATTCCTCTAGAAGACTGATAAAGTCACACAGAAAATGAATGCTTCATGTTATTGCTGCTAAAAGTGAATCTACAGGCAACTGACTCATAGGGTGTCCTAACACTGTCACACATAGCTTTTTCCTCTTGGCTGTATTTTTTCTTAAATAAATAATGACAAAATTTAACACCAAATTTTAAGACCTGCTAAGGACCAGATAATTTTTTATTATGTCCTGATACAGAAAAACCATGAAATTCAGTAGGGTGTCCTAACTTTTTCACATGACTGTAAATGATGACAGAATTTTAATTTTGTGATAAAATTCTTCTTTAACGTGGTCTGTTACTTGAATGTTGCTGTTTAAATACTTAAGATGAAACCAGGCTAATGCCATCATGTACAAGGTAATCTACAGCCTTTGTCATGTACTATGAGTTACAATAAATGTCAGACTCTGACCCCAAAGTCTGGTCCGTATTTCGCTGCAGCTTGTCACGTTGCTCCTAAAATCACCCATTTTATCCTTCCAATTTTCTGCACTATTCAGTTGGTGGCCCTTTGCCACTCGCTTTGGTCTGCTAAGCTTTCCTTCTCCATGCTAAGCGGCCTCTAAAAAGTCTTCTTGATGAAATGGTTTGGCGTGTGTGCGCGCTGTGTTTCTTCGTACTTTCCTCAAGGTAGATGAGTTTAATAATGCAGACATTATGCAAATGCACTCATTAAATAGAAAATCCATTGCAACAAAGCAGATGCCTCCAAACATGTTACCTTGTTTGTAACATTTATAAATACTTATTCACCAAGCCTGAGCTGTTTATCACAACAGATTAATGAAAAATGAATTAAAAAGCACTGCAATTAGGTTATCATACCCCGGTAGAGTTCAGCACGGTGCGAAAACCACCAAAGAGTTGACGATTTGGACGGCGGATGATAATATTGTTTGTTTGTCTGTGGTTTTTGATTTATGTCAGGCTAAAGATAGGCTCTCGCTGATTAGACAAAATAATCAGAATAGGCTTTGTCATCAAATCATGTTCGTTTAAAACTTTACGTGACTTTCTCAAAGAGACACCAGTCACATCTGTGCCTCATCTTTTCTGTACCTGCTCTTTTATTTCTCCAGATTTTTACGTATGCTGTCCACATTATGCTGTCATGTCACTTGCCTTCATGCAGAAAGCTCTGATACATTAATAGCGAATGATCACACATTACAAAACTACTGGGGGAGGATGGTGACAGGCCTCCATTTTACTGTCTTGATGTGTGACTTTGATTTTTTTTTATACTTTTAAATATCTTTTACTGAGAACTTCAAAGAACGGCGACAGTTTTACATCTCTATTTGCATCTCTTTTTCCTGTCTTTGTTAAGCTTTCGACTAGAAATTCCAGTGAAACCAGTACCTCTCCATTTTTGCACATCAAACAGAGCAAACATATGGATTGTTTCTAATATAATTATAATTATATAAAAGTTTTTTAAATGTAATAGCAAATTAAACATATTTTTTTTTGAGGTTTCTGTGTGGTAGAGAAAGACTTTGAAAACCCTTTGTGATTGGAATGTACAAAAATACTGATCTAGAGATTGAGTTGTTTAAACATATGTTCAAATAATATTTTTACTTTTCACAAAAATGCCAAGAATTATCCACATCTGACCTTCCTACAGTAGATGGCTCAATGAGAAACATATACTTAACCCATTTAATCCCACTGGTCACAACTGCGACCATAAAAAAGTTGTTAATTATAAAAGCTCTAAACACTTTACTGGCTGCTGTTTTAGTACAGGTCCTGCAAATATAGAAAAAGATAAAGGGTCTCAATCAAAATATGTGCAGTTTCACATGGTTAGTGCATATTGTCACGTGACCAGAGCAGATTATTTCCTGTTTGCACCATTAGACGATGAAGGCATCAAATTTCCAAAACACTAATATAACAATTTGATGATATATCACAACCCCTTTCTCAGATCAAACCATTCTTAGATTCTTGGATGTATGATGTCACACAGGCCCAGGCCCCTCCCACAATAGTTGATTGACATGACTGTTTAATCTTAGACGCTGCTGAAGAGCAGAGGATTACT